>NC_073262.2:59365000-59665000 GCF_029289425.2 Pan paniscus
GGTTGCCATTTCTCCTTTCGCTAAGGGATCCAATTACCATCTCTAATTCATTTTAATGTTTTGTAAATTTTAAATGTATTCAAAGTACTATACCTAGTAATGTCATATATTAAATATCAGCCTGGGATCTTAATAACTTATTTGTGGTTATTAAAACCTAAACTTGGGTTGTAAAGTTATCTCCAACCTCTAAGCAGTCTTTTCATCTGCCTCCAAGCCAGATATTTCTTAAGCAAACCAGAGAGAAGAAATGCTGCTTCACAGCCTATTAAAGATGGAAGATTTTTACAGCCGTTGTTGGTAACACCCTCCAATGTTTTTAAAAGCATCCTTAATATGAATTTTTAATTTCCTAAATGTAAAATGAGCCCCTCATTTTTTTTTTGCCAATGTGAATAATAAAGAGGCTGCTATCCATAATGGCTGAATTGTACTATATGTTTTTTTTTTCAAATATTACTGTGGATATGCATACTGTCCTTAACAGTTAAGATTTAGAATACCATATGAAATCTTCTACTCAGTGATCATTTTGAGACTTTTTAAAAAGCAGTTGTTATTAGTTGCTAATTATGCGTGTTACGATTGGAAGTTCAATATTTAGGTGAAACCTAAAATCTTTATAATTTTCTTCTCAGCAGGAAGAATTTTGATATGAAATTTGAAATGTATGGACACTTCATGAATAGTCTTCTGGGGTAATGTTTAGAACATTTGATTTGGCCTGAATATGAAATAATTGAAACAGATACTACCTGGAAAAAATTGGTGTGGACATACAGATGTTTACTGGCTGAATATTAATGATGTTTTATGTAAAGATTGCAGATGTTCAAACTAGTGATTACATCTATGGTTTCCGTCAGTACTCAGATTTTGAGACCTTTGAACTTGAGCAGAACAGTGGTTCTTAAAATTGTGGTCCAGAATCAGGTGCTTCAGCATCACCTGGGAACTTGTTAGAAGGGCAAAATCTCAGGCTTCACTCTAGACACACTGAATCAGAAGTCTGCATGTGGGAGCCAGCAGCCTGCATTTTAACGCGCCCTCTGGGTGAATGTGATACAGGCCAAAGTTTGAGAGCCACTGTTCTGGATGACAATTCTTTGATTGCCTGCTTTAATCTAGAACAGCTCTCATGAACAGAGCATTCTTGTGTATTAGAAAAAGAGGGAACAACAACAACAAAAAAGGAGACCAACTAGTAAGTAAATAAAAAATAAAGGAAAGGATGAGGGTACAAGGGAAAGAAAACTCATCCCTCCCTCATGCTACAAACAACTGCCTTAAAGGGCCACTCACTGTCAGGGAAGCCACAAATCGCCCACTCCTATTTTAGAATTCACCTGTCTAGAAGGTAAGCAAATAGTTTTGTAAAGTTATTTTGGGGTTTATGTTTTATATATTTTTTTCTTCTTTTTTTCTGACCTAATTATTTTCCAGCGATTTGGTTCATTTTATTATTATTTTTTTGTCTCCTAAGCAACTATAGAGATCAGCTGGTCCACCTTCTGCCTAAGGATACCTAAAACGTTTTATCATTCCACACTTCCTACATATATAAGTTGTTCAGCTTAGGCAAGAACTGCCCTCATCCTTCCACCCAGACTTAGTCTCTCTGCCAACCCGTAATCTTTTGCTTATTCTTCAGCTATTTCTTTCATCCTGCTTAGAGAGAAGTTTCCCAAACATTCTGCACTTATTTTCAGAAGGAACCTCTATGATTTGTCATTTAATTGTGCTTCTGACTCTCAGAGACCTCTTAACAACAACGACAAAGAAATAACTAAAACGGGTGCCATGATTGTCTCTCCCTTTGGTCTGCCTCAGCCAGCACTTGGCTTTGAAAAATACTCAATAATTCTTTAAGTTCAATTGAATCGTTTAATCCTAAAGAACTTTTCCCACAGGCCATTTTTCCCTATCTCTTTAGCTATGCTGACCATTTATATTTTTATTTAAAGGGAGGATTGCTTTATGATTCTTATGTGATATGATTCTATCTCAGGATCATGCTGGATTTAGAAAAATCTACTGCTAAAACCCATGAGTTGTAATCAAACTACAATACCTTGAAGCTGTTTAATATACTTCTGTTCCTTATAGAGTTTGTTTTTCACTAGTTTTAGGCTGTGGAAGTATTCTCAATTAAACTTATTCTGCTGGACACTGCTTTGGATACTTTCTCAAGGTGTTACAGTGATACCCCTCTCAGTTGGTGTCATTTGCCAATTTAATGAGCATACTTATTCTTCTTCCACCCAGTTAATTGATAACAGACCTAAAATCAGTTCAGTCACTCAATGCCTGGACACAGACTTTCGTGACAATTTTCTACTGTCCTTGAAGTTATAGAATTAGGATCACATTTTTAAAGGTAATTTTGTGAGAATGTGATTGAGCTTAATAGATTTATGCACATTACTTTTCACTATCAGTTTTGTCCCACAAAATTACTAGAATCAACAGTTCAATCTTTATTTTTTGGTCTTTTTAGCATTATATTGTTCTTGTGGGGGTTTAATATAGGCTTTAAAAATTTTTTTTGCTGTGTATTAGATAAAAATGTAGAGAGCTTCCCTATTTTCTTATATACCAAGATATAGAATATCTTTCTGACTTTCAGTGATTCGTGTCCTATGAGTATTCGAAGATAGAACCTTGTGTAAAACTTCTGTCTGGTTTTTAATGGTGTTGGATAAAATCTAGTAGACTCTATATTTAACACACCAGCTCGTGTTAATAGACTAGTTTGTTTCCTACCTCTGAGTTGCCTGCCTGAATTTTGAATTCACTGTATTTGTAAAGATCGAGGTAAAAGAAGCTTTTTAGTTTTTTTTTTTTTCTTGGTACTATCTATTATCAACTTCTTTTACCCATTTAATAAAAGGGTCACATTTTCTTTCATTTTTTTTCCATTTCTTCTTGTAAACCTCCAACTTCACTTGACCCTGCCATAAAGTCCTAGAAAAAGTATATAGGAGTTTGAAAGGCAAGCAGTTTTTACAGCATTTTAATACATTTCAATTTTGCAGCACAATGAATACTGACAGTATAATAGAGACTTTAAAAACAAAGGTAAAGCAAACTATGAATGCTGTCAGAATTTCTAATTTCACTAAACTCAGCAGGCATAAGGACTCATTTTCTTGCATATTAGACCTATCAAGTAATTATAAAATTGAGGAATTTAATCAGCCTGTATAGCACTTTGAGCTCACATCAGATTTTTAAAATGTTGTCTAAACATCTAATTTTAAAAATAAAATATTGTTTCAGATGTCTGTTACTTATAGACATCTACGTATGTAAGTAATATGCTGTAGACTAGTAAGATTCATTTCAAAAATCTGACTGCAACTTATAAAATTAATGCTTTTTCTTGGATGGCTATAATAAACTTACCAGATCAAAAAACGACATCCTTTTATTTTAATAACTGTCACCTGGGTTAAGAATTATGCTTAGTTTTAAAAATGCGAACAATACTACTACTTCTAAATTTATTTTGTTAATGAAGCCACTACATAAATTTAGCACTTTTTAAAAATTAATTGCTCACACTGAAAAGGGCTAAATTCAGAATAACTCTCAGTTTCAAAGACCTAATTGCCAAGGACCTAGCCTTAATATTAACTAGGATAATTATTATGCAAAGCATACCCACCCAGAATGTTTGCATAGCTATCACAAGCGCTTTCATAAATGATGCTTTAATTAGTCTTAATTAGAATTTGTTTAAGTCAGCAGGGAATGCAGGGCCCGTGAAATGATGTATGTAATAAGCATCAGGCTCACTTTTTACTTGGGGAATAGAGCTGACAAAATCACATCACGTTAAATTGATTCAGTCAGAATTAAAATTCTTATGGTATTAATTAAATGGAGGATCTCATTAGCAGGCTGCAGGGTGATGGAACGACTCTTTGGCGACCAGATGTGAGGGAAGAATCACGGAAAGAGAGTATCATTAGACCAAAAAGTCGCTGTATCTTAGATATAGACATGATGACATTCAGCTTGGTCTAAAGTTGTCCAACTATAAATACTATTAATATACCAAGAATTCAGAACAATTTTTCTTTTTTTTAAGGTCATTTGACTTCTTCAAGCTTCTGTACCACACTAAAAAATTCTGAGTATTCAGAAACATTTTTATTTGACAAACCAACTTAGTAAACGTGGGAACCAATAATTAAAATGGATACATGTTTTAATTACTTTTTTTAATGAACATGAAATTCTTTGAGAAATTGTGTCTGAGGTTCTTCATTTTTTATCTACATTTCTTCTCTTGGATTCAGTGATAACAGAAGATATAAGTTCTATTTAGTCAAAAAATAATAGGGTATTGATAAATGTATTCCCAGAGCCACTGGTGATTTTTTTCCTCTCTGCTGTTTGGTAAGGAAAGAAAGCACACTTTTTGTTATTTATAAAACAGTTTGAGTTTGCAAGTCTAGTCATGGATGGATGATATTTACTTCCAATTAGCATCTGTTTTGTGAATGGCAAGGGGCATATATTGGGGCTGTGTACATTTTTGGTCAATATTAACAACTTAAGGCTTTGGCTTCATTCTGTCGTAAAAGTGAATATTTTTCTTATAAATGCTGAATGAATAGAAAAATATGGAGGCTAAGCCTTCCTGTTAAAAGACACTGAGCTAGATAGCTGATATTTAACCACAGAGGAAGTGAGGCTTATCATCCATAAAAAACCTTGAGTTTTGGAACACAAAGCCAAGTCTTAAAAGAGAAAATCAGAAAATTAATTTAATTGTTGGTGGAATTTAAAAGTTGTTTATACTTACAATGTGTCATAAGTAAATAAAGGAGTAAGTGAACGTTCGATGTCTACTGTAGGCAAGCATGTATTTGGGGAAATTTCCTTGGGTTCTGATTTCTATTTATTTAAAAAATGGATAGTAGATTTCTTCCATGTTTTAATTGTGGAAAATAACATTAGAGGAGGCTGTAGACTATGGGTAGACTACTTCTTAAGAAGGGATACATGCTTGCTTCCAGATAGGACTCCTGCGTTTTAGTCTCAATCAGTTTCCTCTCTCCAGTAATTTTTATTTTGGTGGAAGTAATTCCATGTTGTGTCATTTCCTGTTCCATTTAGACTTTGTATCCTCAAATGAGGTATCAAGATTTTAAAGGCACAATACAGGTTGTTAAAAGAAAAAAAACAGCTTAAGACTCTCTCACTCTTCTTTGAAGTGTTTTGTATGTTTTATGTTTTGACTGACTATTCCACCCCTTTCTGACAGGTTGCTGAGAGTTTAAGTAAGACATAACAACAATGACCAGCCATTCAAATCTCCAGAACATTTAAAAAAGTCAAAACACTCTATGCCAATGCCTTTTCAGCAGGGTGTAACATATGAAAATACACTTTTGTAGCCATCCACTTTTTAAAACCTCATTCTTGAATTGGTTTAACGAGGACAAAAATTAATCTAACATAGGGCCATTTCCTTGACAACATGAAGAAAGAAAATGCAAGTTCATTCCGAGTTGATCCTTTTTGCAAAGATGTTGTTATGCAGAATAAACATGGAGTGCAGTTCTTCTTTAACATTTTCAAACACAAAGTTAAGTGGCTTGTTCTTCAACGGTGTTATGTAGCATATGCCAGATAAACCAACAACCATACTGATGACAGGGCATTTTGCATATCAGTAACTGAGTAAACACACATACTAAGATGATCTGCAAATGGTCAGCTTTGAAATGAATTCTGTGTTGGATTCTAGGAATTTATATGAGGTCTGTTTGCTTCAACATTCTATAGACTTATTTTGGGCTTTAATTTTTTTAAAGATGTCCAAAATGATAATCCTAGTTTGGTGCCACAATCAGTCATGAGTGGAAAAAAACCTCAACACATCCTATTTAGGAAACTGGCTTTCTCATGGCTATTTTTCTTCTTGAAAAAAAAAACATATTTGTTTTATAACTATGCCTGGAGCCAACTCCTGTTTTCCTTGCCTTTAGCAACTGAGAAACCTCTACTGAGGCTTTTTGCAGCCTAAGGAATATAGTAAAAAGGTTACATAAACATTCAGAAAAATAAATTAATAACCCCAAGTCTTCAAAATGTACTGAAGAGGGACAGGCTATGTGGAATGCAATTGTTTTGATTTAGGTAAGGCCTGCTGTCCAATATCCAATTCCATTTGTAAAATTAATAGCTCCTCCATGAATTGAATGATTTAAACTTAGAAACATCTCCTTGGTACCACATGAGGATTTGGTGAAGGGTATGGGATTTAGAGTCGCAGAGGTATACATTTGCATACTGAGTCTCTTCCATGTACTAGCTTGGAGACATCTGGGAGATCATAAAAACTTTGCCTTACATAAAGAATGAATGCTTGGACTATCTCTTAAACTGCACTTCATGAGGGCAGGACTATATATGTCTAGCTTTGTCAGAACCCCAAATATAATATCACTCAATAAGCTTTTGTTGAATGAATGAGAATAAGTTGAATTAACTTATATATGCAATGACAAAAGAAAAATAAAATTTTATATGTAGCAGCTGGCGGATCATTTCTTGAGACTGGTTTGTGATCAAGGAAAACAGAGGAAAAACACAAGGCATTCAAACAATAAGAAATATGTCTTTTTGCAGCAGTGGGAAAACCAAAAAATTGTACCAAGAGTGGAGCCAGAGCCTAGAGAGACATATTGCTTGAGGTAGAATTTTGTGTAACTTAGGAACAGCATCAGAGTTCCCGTGATAACATGAGAAAACAACAGAAAATTTGAAATTCTGGGAAATTTGTCTTGTTCTGGGAATATTTGTTGGGAGTATTTAATTCCCCAAACATTGCTTTCAAAACGTTCTTTGGCATAAATTTACTCTTAAAATGACATGGCTAAACTTCCTCTCCGCAGTAAATTAAATTACAAGACCAAATAATAACCAAACAAAATTATTTTTAGAAAGATAGGAGGAAGAAACATGCATGTCTGATTTTTGAAATTATCGCAAATAAAAGTGGGAAGAAGCATTTTGATTTAGTGGATTAAGCTAAATCAGAAATCATGATATTGCATACGTGACCTTAGGTTAAGTCCCTTTTTTGCCACCACTTCCACTGTTGCAACATGGTCAGAAACAACTCTTGTCCCTGAACTCTTGGGAGGTTACAAGAGTAATTTGGTGAGACTTTAAATAGCAGTTGTGATATTTAGGATATGAGCCAAATAAGAAGGCCAGGAACCCAAGGAATCTGTGTAACAGCGTAACCACATTTCATTAACGTTTATTAGAAAAGGAGGCCTTTTTATTTCCTGGCACCACAGACACTACCAGCTGCTATATTTCGTGCTTACAGCATCCCAGTCAAAAGTTTTAGGTACTTTGAATTATTTATTTCCTTCATACTTCCAAAACTGCTCCCTCAACATATAATTATTTCCTTAATTATACACACAGCATCTTTGTATGACCTGGGAATTTTATATAGTATGTTGATTATAATAGTGACTTAATTTTTGATATTTGACTGCTGATAGCTTCCAAGCCCCATGCTTTCCTCTCTCCTTTCTGCCCACATCTAGGCACGCTGGTAAGAAAGTCTGCATATTTTCTTTTTTGACGCTGGTGGGAAGTTGAAACCACACAAGCCCCAACCTGTGCTCATTGGGACTCTTACGCAGCCTCACCCATCTTTAATAAAACTTCACAGCTCACTCCTTTCCCTGCTCTCTTAAGCCATTTTCAGAACAACTTGGGAGCCAGCCCTGCTCTCCCCAGAGAGGTTCATTATGTGAGTAATAAACCTTTGTATATCCCCTTGTTGTGTGTGTGATGTTACCAGTTTCACCCGAACCAGATCTTGGAGGTGGGAGGTCCATCCCCTTCTGTGGAGTGATCACAACACCAATTAAATATGCGTGCTTGCCACAGATGGAGGTTCACACTAAAAAAATGGAGGATAAGAATCTGTTTGTTTGTTTATTTTAGCACAATGTGCTTTTCATCTACGATTTCTTTTAGACCCTGGATGCCCTGGGGACCAACAGCTCTGTAATACACCAAAAAGAACTAGATATTGATATGACTAAGAGTATCAACAGCAGGGACAGAGGTTAGGATGAAAACTTGAAGGGCTATCAAGTCCCGTTTCTTCAGGGCACAAGTTGATCTCCAGCTGGGATCAGAAATTTTCCCTAGTGGTATAGCACTGCCTAATTAGCTGCATTAGGGAAGACTCAGCCTTTCTCTGAGCGCTGGCCACAGTTGGAGACAGGAAACTCACCTACTTCACTGGTAAGGCTGTAACACTTAATTAATTAATGGTTGCAGCATATTTATGATCTTAGAATAAAAGGGGGCTATAGGAGTGAAAGTATTACTATATTCCCTCTTATTGCTAAGAGGAAACGAGCTATTTCGGCAAATCAGTGAATCCAGATTGAAATATTTTTTTCCCCAAAGATTGACGGATTACAAATATCTTCAGAATGGTTTTCCTTTCCATTAATTCTAGAAACTTGGATTAGTGTAATTTGTAAAATATGATTTATTTTTACTGTAGAATTTGATGCTTATGAAAAAATCTTCAAGGTATAATTACATGTTCATATTATAGCAAAAGCTGTTATTTGCTATAATAGTAATGGTGAAGGGGAAAGCGAAGAGTCTTAATCCAGGAATGAAAATTCTCATTGTCCATATAGTTGAGGTTTCAAAATAATGATGATATGCATGAAGAAAATGAGGAGACAGCCAGACACCCTCCTTAGGTTTTTATTCAAAATAAACCCCCCATGCATATCAAGTCTTACAAAAAGAAATATTGTCTAAGTGGATAGGGTTGGGTTTCACCCTATACTCTGCTTCTACTGTGCTTGGGATCTAACTGAAATTCAACTCAGAACATCTTTCTTTGATTTTCCATGAAGTAGGTACAGTGGATAAAAGCAACCAGGTCAACTAAACCACTGAAGAAATAAAGGTGGGTAAAGATAGAGCCAATCCAAACTCTAGATTAAAAACAAAGGCAAAAAGAGAAATCAAGTCACTAGGAAACTCTAAAGGGAGAAATTAGGTGTGGTCTCTGGCACATGGAAGTATTAGTAGAATGGCAAATAGAAATCCAAATAAATGATGCATTAGTTGTGGAAAGATGAACTGCTTATATGGCCTTTCTCTTAGCGACCTTAAATAGAGAAAAATAGTGCTGTTAAATCAAGTTTAGCCTAAAGCTGCCTCCTTACATATTTTAAGTTTGGCCTAAAGGTTTCTCTGTACATTGTGAACCCTAACAGGTAGAGGTGTAAACAGACTAGTCTACACTTGTGCCAATCATTGAGTTTTGGCCAATCAAACGTAGCCAACTATTTGAACTATGTTCAAATAAGGCAAACACTGAACTGTAACCCACCCAGCTGTCTCTATACCTCACTTCCATTTTCTGTATATCACTTTCCTTAGTCTGTCCATAAATCTTCCTCCACCACATGGCTGCACTGGAGTCTCTGAATCTACTCTGGCTCAGGAGGCTGACCAAATAGTTCACTGCTCAATTAAACTCTTTTAAATTTAATTCAGTTGACGTTTTTCTTTTAACAGTACTAAGTTTTTTTTTCTCCATATAAGTTCTCCCCCAATTGTCTTGTCTCTGCTACATAAACCCACCTCCAATTCTCAACTACTTTGTGATGACATCATAAATGCAGAAAAAGCATCATGTTTTCTACTCATTTTCTTCTCCCTTTTTACCAGAACCATAGCATGGAAAACATATTTACATTGGGCTACTTCACTGAATTTTAAACTTCCTAATACCAGAAAGGGACTTAGGAGGTAGAGGGGTCCCGAATGTGTTGATCTACAGTACAAAGAACAACTGATAGAGACTCAGCAGAAGAAGGCTTTAAAGAAAATCATAGGTATGGAAAGAAAACCATTTTCTAAAGTGCCAAGAGCAATTACCACTTGCACTTTGACCTTCTCAATTTTAGTAAGTAGTAGTAGAAAGAAAATGCCTGAACAAAAGGTTTGCAGAAAGAAGACTTGGGTCAGATAAGGAACTCAGCTAGAGGATAACTGATGATCAAGATGCTTTCTGGGTTGCAGAGAATAGGGTATTTCCTTGTAAGATGGTTTCATAGTGCTCACTGAGTTGGTAGTTCAGGGAGTGGTTACAGTCTATGCAAGACAATGCTGTAATTTTTCTTTAAGGAGATTTCCTGTTCTCTTTTGTATTTCTAAGCCTCTATCTTCATCAAAAAAAAAAAAAAAAAAAAAAAAAAGAAAATGGTGATATAATAGTCTGGATCATCCAGTCAAAAATTCTCATTTAAGTACACAGGAAAAGTTCTAAGCATAGAGATCCTGTTACCAAGCAAATTACTGACACCTAAAAACACTCTCCAGTTTCTCCATAGATTTGATTTTGAATCCTCTCCTATTTATGTTTGCACTTGTCTTAGTCTCTGTGTTTGTCTACATATTGTTCATTATGAAAAAAGTATAAAACATTTGTATATGTAACATATTATGTATTTATGAGAATATCATGGATATGCATACACATATGTCTCTTTGGCCCAGTTAAAATTCAGGAAATGGTTCCTGCATCTTGAACAAAGTATGTATGTTGGAGGTCATTTTTGAAGTTTAGATTGAACAGACTTTGTATAGTGAGAATTTTCTATGTTTGGGAAAAGAGAGCAATAAAATATAGTGGAATAACCAACCAACCTATAATACAATGAGTAATCCCATAAAATTATCTCAGACTAATTGATTCACCTGACCTCTTATTTTTCATATTCACTGTTTGAAAATATTTGGGACTGCACCAACTAATGTCTCATCAGCTTTCAGTTTTATTGCCAAAACACTTAGGGAAAACCCAGAAATCTAAGAGCATAATGCAAGAAGATTAAAAAGTAGCACAGGCTAGGGCCTATATTTAATTCTCTTTCTTGTCTGTGGTTCAAACATGTTAAACACCCTATGAAAACTGGGTTAATGTCATCAGTGTCTGAGAACTCAGTGATCCTATAAGCCATGTAGGTTTTGATGGAGGAATAGGTCAAGACCACAATGAGGTAATCAGCAGTGTTGGAAGAAGTGAAGACAGAAACATGAGACATTAAGAAGACAAACAAAAGCATAGGGACTCTGATCTTAAAAGAAAAAGGCTGGTGGAAAAAGACAGTAGTCACTGGGTGGTGACTAATGAGAAAACACCCGTTTATGATTCTATGCTCACCAAGCCCTGGTCTGCAAATAAGAATCAGGTAAATAAAATTACCTACTTCAGGACCCAAGAGATCCGCTGCCATCAATGTATGAATTAATGATTAAATATTTGTGAAGGAAAGACATGGTCCTTACCTGCAGAGTTATTGTAATCTAGTTAGAAAGCAAAGATACACACATAAACAGTTAAATCTCTCCAAAGCATTGTGTGATAACTTTCAGGTGAACCTGAAATTTTCAAATTTGTTCACACTAAAATCCATGCATGAGTTTCAGTAACTGGGAAACTGTATTCCTTCCTCCTATTTCCCCATTAATCAAGTTATAAACCCAGTCATCTCCTCAGAGAAAAATGAAAGCCACATGAAAGTCTTAAGGGTTGCTCAAATGTGCTCATGAATTGTTCATTCATGTTTTCTGTTCTAGGTTCTTCATTGATGTCTGCAGGACACTTGAAAAATAGTCCCACCTTTTCAGTGGCTGCCAGGGCCCTCCTTGGGACTACTCAACCTTTGAATGCCATCACTGATCCTTCTGGTTGGAGTGCAAAGGCTACATAGAAGCTTGCAGGACAGTTGAGGAGAAGACATGCTCTCTAACTTGTGTCACTGGGCATCACATCAGCTCTAGAAACTGCACTACTTGAATAGCAAGTATCATAAAACCACTCTTGAAAATATCTCCCTAAACTTTTGGTTCTAACTCCTATAAAGGTCAGGGGGCTTATGGGACCAAATGAGAACTAACTCAGTGCTGTTGCTTTTATGGCTTGTGCTTTTCTACTTATCCATCTCTGCGTCCCAGGTGCTAGACACCCTCCCTAGGTTTTTACTCAAAACAAACCCTCCATGCATATCAAGTCTCACAAAAAGAAGTGGATAGGGTCTAAGTGGATAGGGTTGGGTTTCAACCTATACTCTGCTTCTACTGTGCTTGGGATCAGCTGTGCACCACGCTCTCATGATATGATAATGGAATTCAGAAGGGTGGAAACTTTCTCTAGCCTAGGGCGGTAGGACCAGGAAAGGAATAACTGGTGGCACTTGACCTTTGCTGCAAATATAATTAGAGTCCTATAGGAGGGAAGAATAAGAAAGATCAAAGTGGCCTCTCAGGTAAGAGTGGTGTAGTGAATGCTGGTGTGCCACCCACGTTTCTGCTACAGCACCCAGGCACCAATTCCTTGGCTGTCTGGAGAGTTAGCTGCTAAAATTCAAAGCTGAGTCCTTGTCTAGGAGCTACCATCAGCTCAAGAGACCTGTGTCACTCAATCAAGGTTATGGCAACTTATACCCAATGACTGGTCAACATGAAGGTACAAAAGCCTCTCTCCTTGATTCATTATGAGACAACTCTGCAGGCCAGTCCAGCTCTGGAGCTCCTCATGGTTGTGGCTGAAGTCCTTTTTGCAACCACAGCACCATTCAACTTGTCCCTCTGCCCGATATTCCTTCATTACTTACTTACAGGTGCTTCCCAGAGATCTTTCCATCAAACTTCCTACGTGCGAATTTCAGTCTTACAGTCTCTTTCTTGGGAAATCTACTTAAGAAATGTAAGGAATGAAATAAGATTGTTCAGGGGACAATAAATTTATCAGACTAGTTAGAGTAGAAGTTTAGTTGGGGTGGTCGTTTAGGATATAAATCTTGAAAAGCAAGTTTGTAGAGAGGACGTTGAATGATGGGGTATTGTATTAGGACTTTAACAGAACGAGACCAGCAAATATGTGGCACACGAGCTCTCAGGAGCTTCTCCGTCCTACACTTAGAGGAGACATCATCAATTGATAGCTGCTCTTATCTCCGCAGAATCCCAGCCTGAATGTAGAATCCTTCCCTAGGCTGAGAATCAGTATCGCTTATGTGTTTTGAAGCCTACATTCGAGCCAGCCATACAATTATCATTTCAATTTCTAATAAGGAATCCTCAAGCATTGAGATTCAAGGCATGCTTATTTACAAGGGTATTTATCTAATAGTCATTTCATATACAAACTTTAATGTTACACAGAGGTGAAAATTAAAGGCATGGAGAACAAAAATGATATATCTAAACTATCTACTGTCAAGGACAGAGATTCCTTTTTGAAAATCACCTCTTTGAGAATGCATCAAAATAGGCACTTTTTTTTTTTTTTTTTTTTTTTGAGATGGAGTCTCGCACTGTCGCCCCAGGCTGGAGTGCAGTGGTGCAATCTTGGCTCACTGCAAGCTCCAAATAGGCACCTTCTTTTAGGATACTATTTTTAAAAATAATCTCATCTGATAGGGTAAAATACAAATAAGATGAATACATAATAGAATTTTTTAATATACCAAATGATGATATACAGTTAGATATAAAATATCACATTTCAGGTTTTGATTCTTCTCCAATATTCCTGTCACATTTAATTTTGACATTTTAGCATCACAAATGCGTGTGCAGTCTTACTAAACATGTCTTCAGTGTGACCAGTGAGGGTCTGTACTCTGACTCATAGTATCATGTGTTACTTTTGTAGGGTGACCATGTATTCCATTTGTCCAGGGTAGTTCCTGATTATGCCATATTCCATTTCATTGTTACTTTTTTCTATTTTTTAATTCTCTTTTTATAACTTTTATTTAAGGTTCGGGGGTACATATGAAGATTTGTTACGTAGATAAACATGTGTCATGGGGTGTTTGTTGTACATATTATTTCATCACCCAGGAATTAAGCCCAGTACCCAATAGTTATCTTTTCTGTTCCTCTTTCTCTCTCCCCCTCCCCCCTCAAGTAGCCCCCAGTGTCTGTTTCCTTCTTTGTGTTTATAGGTTCTTATCATTTAACTCCCAATTATAAGTGAGAACATGCAGTATTTGGTTTTCTGTTCCTGCATTATCCTGTTTGCTAAGGGTAATAGCCTCCAGCTCCATCCATGTTCCTGCAAAAGACATTTTCAAATTCTTTCTCATGGCTGTATAGTATTCCATGGTGTATATGTACCACGTTTTCTTTATCCAACCTGCCATTTATGGATATTTAGGTTGATTCAATGTCTTTATTATTGTGAATAGTGCTGCAATGAACATATGCATGCATGCACCTTTACAGTAGAATGATTTATATTCCTTTGGGTATATACCCAGTAATGAAATTGCTGGGCCAAACAGTGGTTCTGTTTTTAGTTCTCTGAGGAATCCCTATACTGCTTTCCACAATGGTTGTACTAATTTATACTCCCACCAACATTGTATAAGTGTTCCCTTTTCTCTGCAACCTTGCCAGCAAATGTTATTTATTTATTTATTTATTTTTTTACTTTTTAATAATAGTCATTCTGGCTTGTATCTTATCTCGTTAGTGGTTTTGATTTGCATTTCTCTAACGATCAGTGATATTGAGCTTTTTAAAATATGCTTGTTGGATGCATGCACGTCTTCTTTAGAAAAGCATTTGCTCATGTCCTTTGCCTACTTTTTAATAGGATTGTTTGTTTTTCTCCTGTAAATATGTTTAAATTCCCTGTAAATTTTGGATATTAGACCTTAGTTAGATGGAGAGTTTGCAAAAATTTTCTCCCATTCTATAGGTTGTCTGTTTACTCTGTTGATAGTTTCTTTTGCTGTTCACAAGCTCCTAAGTTTAATTAGATCTCATTTGTCAGTTTTGCTTTTGTTGTGATTGCTTTTGGTGTTTTTGTCATGAAATCTTTTCCCATTCCTATGTCCAGGATGGTATTGTCTAGGTTGTCTTCCAGGGTTTTTATAGTTTTGGGTTTTACATTTAAGTCTTTAATCCATCTTGAGTTGATTTTTGTTTATAGTGTAAGGAAGGGGTCCTGTTTCAATCATCTGCATATGGCTAGCCAGTTATCCCAGCACCATCTATTGAATAGGGAGCCTTTTCCCATCATTTGTTTTTGTCAGCCTTGTCAAAGATCAGATGGTCATAGATGTGTGTTCTTATTTCTTGGTTATCTATTCTGTTCCATTGGTCTATGTATCTGTTTTTGTACCAGAACCATGCTATTTCAGTACTGTAACCTGTATAGTTTGAAGTTGGGTAACATAATGCCTCCACCTTTGTTCTTTTTGCTTAGGATTGCCTTGGCTATTTGGGCTCTTTTTTTTTGTTCTATATGAATTTTAAAATAGTTTTTTTCTAGTTCTGTGAAGAATGTGTTGGTAGTTGGATAGAAATAGCACTGAATCTGTAAATTGCTTTGGGCAGTATAGCTATTTTAATGATATTGATTCTTCCTATCCATGAGCGTGGGATGTTTTTCCATTTGTTTGTGTCTTCTATGATTTCTTTGAGTAGTGTTTTGTAATTCTCCTTGTAGAGATTGTTGAGTAGTGTTTTGTAATTCTCATTGTAGAGATCATTCACCTCTATGGTTAGCTGTATTCCAAGGTATTTTATTTTATGTATTTATTTTTTGGTGGTAGTTGTGAATAGGCTTGCCTTTCTGATTTGGATCTAGGCTTTGCTGTTTTTGGTATATAGAAATCCTAATGATTTTTGTACACTGATTTTGTATCCTGAAACTTTTAAGGAGCTTTAGGGCCAAGACTATGGGGTTTTCTAGATATTAGAATGTTGAGTATAGGCCCCCAATCCCTTCTGATTTGTAGGGTTTAAGCTGAGAGGTCTGCTGTTAGCCTGATGGGGTTTCTTTTGTAGGTGACCTGCCCTTTCTCTCTAGCTACCTTTAACATTGTTTCTTTCATTTTTACCTTGGAAAATCCTGAATTCCTGAATTTGACTGTTGGCCTCTCTAGCAAGGGTGGGGAAGTTTTCATTGATGATATCCTGTAATATGTTTTCCAAGTTATTTACTTTTCCTGGGCCCCTCACCTTTTAGGGATGCCAATGATTCATAGATTTTGCCTGTTTACATAATCTCACACTCTCAGAGGTTTTGTTAATTCCTTTTAATTCTTTTTTCTTTATTTTTGTCTGACTGTCTTATTTCAGAGAACCAGTCTTCAAGATCTGAGACTCTTTCCTCAGCTTGATTTATTCTGTTGTTAATACTTGTGGTTGCATTGTGAAATTCCTGTATTGTGTTATTCACACAATTCTGTCAGATCCGTTAGGTTCTTTTCTATACTGGCTATTTCATCATTCAGCTCCTGTATCACTTTATTGTAATTCTTATTTTCCTTGGATTGTGTTTTGCTGTTCTCCTGAATCTCATTGATTTTTGTTCCTATCCATATTCTGAATTCTAATTCTGTCATTCTAGCCAGTTCAGCCTAGTTAAGAACTCTCATTGGAAAACCGGTGCAGCGGTTTGTGGGACTCACAACACTCTGGTCATTTGAGTTACCAGAGTTCTTGTGTTGGTTCTTTTTCATGTTTGCATGTGGGTGCTCCTTTTACTGCTGTGTAGATTGAGTGTAGTCAATAGATTTCTTTTCTGGTGTTTCCACTGGGCTGAGGCTTTGTTTAGGATTTTTTTTTTTTTTTTTTTTTTAGATGGATTCTTGCTCTGTCACCCAGGCTGGAGTTCAGTGGCGCGACCTCGGCTCACTGCAAGCTCTGCCTCACGGGTTCACACCATTCTCCTGCCTCAGCCTCCCAAGTAGCTGGGACTACAGGCACCCGCCACCACGCCCAGCTAATTTTTTTGTATTTGTAGTAGAGTCGGGATTTCACCCTGTTAGCCAGGATGGTCTTGATCTCCTGACCTCGTGATCCATCCGCCTCGGCCTCCCAAAGTGCTGGGATTACAGGCATAAGCCACTGTGCCTGGCCAGAGGGAGGTATCTTAGTAGTGATTGTGGCTGAGGGTCATTTGCTTGTTTCCTGGGGACTCCACTCCAGAGAGATGCAGATCAGCAATTGCTCAATGCAATCAGCCCAGGATGGAGGGTTTGTGCTGTGGGCCTAAGCCAGGCATTCCCTGTCTGGTGATGAGCAGCTGGGGGTGTGTGGGACCCATGGGAGATGGACTGGCTTCCTCTCTTTGGGTCGACTGCACCTTGGAGGTGTGAATGAGGCATTTGGGATCTTTGCTCCTTCATTAGTCTGACAGTGGCAACAGCAGTTTCACTACAGAGGCAGTGACAGAGATGCTTTTAGTTGCCCCTGGAGGCTCTGTCCAGAAAGTTGCTGAGTTTCTACAGGGTCGATTGCTTTGGCAGGGAGTGGCTGGAGGCCCAGGTCTGGAGTACCTGTGAGGAGATATGGGAACAGACACCAATGTAAGAGTCTGGCTACTTTTCTGTAGGGCTGGTGCAGTACGGTTGGGCCCACTCCAGTCCCTAGTCACCTCGGATTTTCCAGGACCTGGAGGCACCACCAGTGAAGGCTGTGAAACAGCAAAGATGGCAGCCTGTCCCCTCCCTCTGGAAGCTTCATCCCAGAGAATTATAGGTCTGTTGCTGGCCCAAAGGCACCTATAAGAGATGGCTATAGACCCTGGTTGGAAGGTCCTGCCCAGTGAGGAGAAAAGCAGTCTAGCCATGTTTTGGTAGAGCAACCATGCTGTGCTAGGGGGTTTGCTTCAGCCCCTGGTCGTCTCTGACACTCCAAAGCCTGAAGGCTGGAATAGCTGAGTCACTCAAACAGCAAAGATGGTGGCCTGCCTCTCTCTCTGGGAGCTCCATCCCAGGGGGGTTACAAATCTTTGTTGGCCAGAGAACACTGACAGGGGTGGCTGGAGGCCATGGTTGTGAGGTCCTGCCCAGTGAGGAGAAAAGGGATCAGGGACTCCCTTAAATAAGCAGTCTGACTGTGAAGAATGTCAATAGTAGTTTAATGGGAATAGCACTGAATCTGTAAATTACTTTGGGCAGTATTGCCATTTTAATGATATTGATTCTTCCTATCCATGAGTATGGAATGTTTTTCCATTTGTTTGTGTCCTCTCTGATTTCCTTGAGCAGTGGTTTATAGTTCTCCTTGAAGAAGTCTTTCACTTCCCTTGTTAGCTGTATTCCTAGCTATTTTATTCTCATTGTAGCAATTGTGAATGGGAGTTCATTAATGATTTGCCTCTCTGCTTGTCTACTGTTGGTCTAAGGAATGCTTGTGATTTTTGCACATTGATTTTTGTATCCTGAGACATTGCTGCAGTTGCTTATCAGCTTAAGGAGCTTTTGGGCCGAGATGGTGGGGTTTTCTAGATATAGGATTATATCACCTGCAAACAGACAGTTTGACTCCCTCTCTTTCTATTTGAATAACCTTTATTTCTTTCTCTTGCCTGATTGCCATGGTCAGAACTTCCAATACCATATTGAATAGGAGTAATGAGAGAGGGCATCCTTGTCTTGTTCTGGTTTTCAAGGGGAATGCATCCAGCTTTTGCCCATTCAGTATAATATTGGCTGTGTGTCTGTCATAAATGGCTGTTATTATTTTAAGACATGTTCCATCAACACCTAGTTTATTGAGAGTTTTTAATATAAAGAGATGTTGAATTTTATCGAAGACCTCTGCATCTATTGAGATAATCGTGTGGTTTTTGTCTTTAGTTCTGTTTATGTGATGAATTACGTTTATTGTTTTGCATATGTTGAACCAACATTGCACCCTAGGGATGAAGCCAACTTGATTGTGGTGGATAAGCCTTTTGATGAGCCACTGGATTCAGTTTGCCAGTATTTCATGAGGATTTTAGCATTGATGTTCATCGGGGATATTGGCCTGAAGTTTTCTTTTTTTGTTGTATCTCTGCCAGGTTTTGGTATTGGGATAATTCTGTCTTCATAAAATGAGTTAGGGATCTTTTTAATTGTTTGGAATAATTTCAGAAGAAATGGTACCAGCTCCTCTTTGTACCTTTGGTAGAATTCAACTGTGAGTTTGTCTGGTCCTGGGCTTTTTTTTGTTGGTAGGCCATTTACTACTGCCTCAGTTTCAGAACTTGTTATTGGTTTATTCAGGGATTCACCTTCTTCCTGGTTTAGTCTTGGGAAGGTGTATGTGTCCAGGAATTTATCACTTTCTCCTAGATTTTCTAGTTTATTTGCATAGAGGTGTTTATAGTATTCTCAGATGGTTGTTTGTATTTCTGTGGGGTCAGTAGTGATATCCCCTTTATCATTTTTTATTGTGTCTATTTGAGTCTTCTCTCTTTTCTTCATTAGTCTAGCTAGTGGTTTATTTTATTAGTTTTTTCAAAAAATCAGCTCCTGAATTCATTGCTTTTTTTTGAAGGATTTTTCATGTCTCTATCTCCTCCACTTCAGCTCTGATCTTGGTTATTTCTTGTCTTCTGCTAGCTTTTGGGTTTGTTTGTTCTTTGAGCCCATATAGCCAAGACAATCCTAAACAAAAAGAACAAAGCTGGAGGCATCGCACTGCCCAACTTTAAACCATCCTACAAGGCTACAGTAACTAAAACAGCATGGTACTGGTACAAAAACAGACACATAGACCAATGGAACAGGATAGAGATCTCAGAAATAAGACCACATATCTACAACCATCTGATCTCTGATAAACCTGACAAAAGCAATGGGGAAAGGATTCCCTATTTAATAAATGGTGCTGGGAAAAGTGGCTAGCCATATGCAGAAAATTGAAAGTGGACCCCTTCCTTACACCTTATACAAAAATTAGCTCAAGATGAATTAAAGACTTATATGTAAAACCTGAAACTATAACAACTCTAGAAGAAAATGTAGGCAATAACTTTCAGGACACAGGCACATGCAAAGATTTCATGACAAAAACATCAAAAGCAATTGCAACAAAAGCAAAAGTTTTGGGACAAATGAGATCTAACTAAAGAGCTCTGTGGGTGTGGTGGCTCATGCCTGTAATCCCAACAGTTTGGGAGGCCAAGGCGGGTGGATCACCTGAGGTCAGGAGTTCAAGACCAGCCTGGTCAACATGGTGAAACCCCATCTCTACTAAAAATACAAAAATTAGCTGGGTGTGGTGGAACGTGCCTGTAATCCTAGCTCCTTGGGAGGCTGAGCCATGAGAATCACTTGAACCCGGGAGGCAGACATTGCAATGAGCTGAGATCGTGCCATTGCACTCCAGCCTGGGAGATAGAGTGAGACTCTGTCTAAAAAAAAAAAAAAAAAAAGAGATTCTGCACAGCAAAAATAAACTATCATCAGAGTGAACAGATAACCTACAGAATGGGAGAAAATTTTTGCACACTATCCATCTGACAATGGTCTAAAATCCAGAATCTTCAAGGAACTTAAACAAATTTACAAGAAGAAAACAAACAACCTTGTTAAAAAAGTGGGCAAAAGACATGAACAGACACTTGTCAAAAGAAGACATTTATGCAGCCAACAAACGTGAAAAAAAGCTCATTATCACTAATCATTAGAGAAATGCAAATCAAAACCACAGTGAGATACCATCTCATGCCAGTCAGAATGGCTATTATTAAAAAGTCAGGAAACAACAGATTCTGGCGAGGCTGTGGATAAATAGGAACAGTTTTACACTGTTGGTGGGAGTGCAAATTAGTTCAACCATTGTGGAAGACAGTGTGGCGATTCCTCAAAGACCTAGACTCAGCAATACAATTTGACTCGGCAATCCCATTACTGGATATATACCCAAAGGAATACAAATCATTCTGTTATAAAGATACATGCACACGGCCGGGAGCAGTGGCTCATGCCTACAATCCCAGCAATTTGGGAGGCCTAGGCAGGTGGATTACCTGAGCTCAGGAGTTCGAGACCAGCCTGGCCAACATGGTGAAACCCCATCTCTACTAAAAATACAAAAATTAGCCGGGTATGGTGGCACACGACTGTAATCTCAGCTACTCGGGAGGCTGAGGCAGAAGAATTGCTTGAGCCCGGGAGATGGAGGTTGCAGTGAGTTGAGATCATGCCATTGCACTCCAGCCTAGCCGACAGAGCAAGACTCTGTCCCCCGCACCCCTCCCAAAAAAAAAGATACATGCACCCATGTTCATTGCAGCACTATTTACAATAGCAAAGACATGGAATCAACCCAAATGCCCATCAATGATAGACTGGATAAAGAAAATGTACATATACACCATGGAATACTATGCAGCCATAAAACACGACAAGATTATGCTCTTTGCATGCATATGGCTGGAGCTAGAAACCATTATTCTCAGCAAACTAACACAGGAACAGAAGACCAAATACCGCATGTTCTTATTTATAAGTGGGAGCTGAACAATGAGAACATATGGACACAGGGAGGGGAACAACACACACTGGGGCCTGTCAGGGAGGTTGCGGGAGGGAGAGCATTAGGATTAATAGCTAATGCATGCTGGGCTTAATACCTAGGTGATGGGTTGATAGGTGCAGCAAAGCACCATGGTACATGTTTACCTATGTAACAATCCTGCATGTCCTGCGCACGTATTCCCAAACTTAAAATAAAATTAAGAAAGAAAGAAGCAGTCTGGCCATGTTGTGGTGTGCTGAGGGATCCCTTCCACTCCCGGTTGGCATGGACTCTCCAGTGCCTGAGGGCTGAAGCCCATTTCATTATTATTAAGAGTTCCTCCTTCTGCTCTCAAAAGATATGTAGTCAGTCTATCTTTAAATACGTTTTTATTAATGTTTCAGGTATAAAATGGGTTTCAACCAAAGAAATGGAACAAAAATATTTACAATTGCCCTTAAATCTCTGTGGCCTAAAAGAGATCTTCTGCTTGGTAAATTTTCATCTTTCTTTGTCGTGAAACTACAGCTGGCAGAGGAGAAAGTGGTAGATGGTCAGCAGCTTCAGTTCACTCAGAACATCTGTCATGATTTTATGTCTGTTGCTTAGTATTGCACATGTGACCTGAAATGCAGAAGGAACCTTGGGTAGACAATCAAGAAAATTATTATTATTATTATTATTTTTAAAAAGGATGCATGGATAGAACACCCCTCCTTATCAGAAAAGCCTTAAGAGATGCGTGTGGGGGGATGGCTGCATGCATATGAAAGTGAGAGGGAAGGAGAAGGCCCAAGGGTGGGGCGAGTGAGCACTCACAGTTTTTCTCAGATAAAAGAGCAGTCTCTGAAATATTTCCATCTGTCCTCGAGATGTCAGTTGACAAGAGGAACCAGCAGCATACCCAGTGGACCTAGAATAAACTTTTTATCTTTGAGTCAGATTCTCAGAACTTTGTTTTTTTATATTGTTAGTGATCTTCATGACTTCCCAAAATATCCAGCACCTCATTTTTTCACATGTAAGTATTGTAAATACCTTGTTTATTTTAATCACAACCAAAAAAAAAAAAAAAAGTGAGTCCAAACTTAGTGTCAAGAGATGTGTGTGGTGGCTGGGTGTGGTGGCTTATACCTTTAGCCTGTAATCCCCATTACTTTGGGAGGTCCGGGTGGGAGGGTCACTTGATGCCAGGAGTTCGAGACCAGCCTTGGCAAAAAAGAGAGACCCGATCACTACAAAAAAACTAAAAGGAAGGGATGTTAGAATATTTAAACTAAAAATCTACTTTGCATTTTTAATATGCACCATTTTGATAAATATGATGATTCAGTTTTAGGCCTTAACAGAGAACAAATAATGATAAAGAGAGAATTATTATCGGCAGACAAAACTGTTAGTAAACCGCTCAAAACATATAGAATTTTGGAGTCCCTCAGACTAGAACCAAAACACCTAGTATATTTAGTGGGTCTTGAGGTATCCTTGTATGGCAGCATTAAACAGTAAGCACTATTATTAATGACACTGATGGGGAGTCAAAACCTCAATTATATTATATATATTCTGCTTAGGAAAGCAGGGACTTTAAAATGTTTTAGATATATGAATACATTTATTAAAGAAAAGCAATTTGGTGCTCAAAAACACAAATACTTGATTTCACTTGCGTCCGTGTGAAGAGACCACCAAACAGGCTTTGTGTGAGCAATAAAGCTGTTTATTTCACCTGGGTGCAGGCGGGCTGAGTCTGAAAAGAGAGTCAGCAAAGGGAGATAGAGGTGGGGCCGTTTTATAAGATTTGGGTAGGTAAAGGAAAATTAAAGTCAAAGGGGGTTGTTCTCTGGCGGGCAGGAGTGGGGGTCACAAGGTACTCAGTGGGGGAGCTTTTGAGCCAGGATGAGCCAGGAGAAGGAATTTCACAAGACAATGTCATCAGTTAAGGCAGGAACAGGCCATTTTCACTTCTTTTGTGGTGGAATGTCATCAGTTAAGGCAGGAACCGGCCATCTGGATGTGTACGTGCAGGTCACAGGGGATATGATGGCTTAGCTTGGGCTCAGAGGCCTGACATTCCTGTCTTCTTATATTAATAAGAAAAATAAAACGAAATAGTGGTAAAGTGTTGGGACGGTGAAAATTTTGGGGGGTGGTATGGAGAGATAATGGGCGATGCTTCTCAGGGCTGTTTCGAGCGGGATTAGGGGCGGCATGGGAACCTAGAGTGGGAGAGATTAAGCTGAAGGAAGATTCTGTGGTAAGTGGTGATATTGTGGGGTCGTTAGAAGAAACATTTGTCATTTAGAATTATTGGTGATGGCCTGGATACAGTTTTGTATGAATTGAAAAACTAAACAGAATAAGAGAAGGAGAAAAACAGGTATTAAAAGACTAAGAATTGGGAGGACCTAGGACATCTAATTAGAGAGTGCCTAAGGAGGTTTAGCATAGCCTTGCCAGTAAAGATTATTTATTTACTTTAAGAGTTAAGAGTGGTGGTTTGGGGATAGCACCAGGAGGTATCAGCTGTGATGGCTTGGAGAAACAGTGTAAACTGGCAGTGTAAACAAGAGCAGGGCATGTATGAGTCTTTGAGAACGGTGAATAGGAGTATGACTAGACAGAAGAGAGTAGGGATGACAAGTCTTTTGGGGCACAATCTAAGTTGGTCTGGTGTCTGGAATGAGACTGGGGCCTAACAAAAAGGAGCATCTATACGGGAGTTGAAATGGGCTGTACTTTGAAGCATTTTGAGGACAGGCCTGAATTCTGAGAAGGGGAAGTGGTAAAAGTATTGTCTATTCCTTTTTAAGTTGGTGGCTGAGCTTGGTAAGGTGTGTTTTTAAAAGACCTTTAGTCTGTTCTACTTTTCCTGAAGACTGAGGACTGTAAGGGATATAAAGGTTTCACTGAATACTAAGAGCCTGAAAAACTGCTTGGCTGATTTGACTAATAAAGGCTGGTCTGTTATCAGACTGTACAGAGGTGGGAAGGCTAAACTGAGGAATTATGTCTGACAGAAGGGAAGAAATGACTGTGGTGGCCTTCTCAGACCCTGTAGGAAAGGCCTCTACCTATCTAGTGAAACTGTCTACTTAGACTAAGAGGTATTTTAGTTTTTGTGACTTGGGGCATGTTGAGTAAAGCTAATTTGCCAGTCCTGGGCAGGGGAAATCTTTGAGCTTGATTGATGTGTAGGGAAGGGAGGGGGCCTGAATAATCCTTGAGGAGTAGTAGAATAGCAGATGGAACACTGAGAAGTTATTTCCTTGAGGATAGATTTCTACGATGGAAAGGAAATGAGAGGTTCTAAGTGGCAGGCTAGTGGCTTGTACTATAGCATAGCCTGCCTTTGCTGGTGTGTGGCGATTAGGCCTGGTGGAACTGCCATCAATAAATCAAGCGTGATCAGGGTGAGGAACAGGAAAGAAGGAAATATGGGGAAATGGGGTGAATGTCAGGTGAATCAGAGAGATATGGTCATGGTGTGGTATCAGGTGTGGTATCAGGAATAATGTGGGAGGCTGGATTGTAGTCCGGGCCAGGAACAATGGTAATTCTGAGACTTAACAAAGAGTGAGTACAGCTGAAGGAGCCGGGGAGCAGAAAGTATATGTGTCAGGTATGAGGAAGAAAATAGATTTTGGAAGTTATGAGAAATGTAGAGAGTGGGTTGAGCATAGTTTGTGATTTTGAGGGCCTCTAAAAGTATTAGGGCGGCAGCAGCCGCTGCACGGAGACATGATGGCTAGGTTAAAACAGTAAGGTCAAGTTGTTTGGACAGAAAGGCTACAGGGTGCGGTCCTGGCTCTTGTGTAAGAATTCTGACCGCACTAACCATGCCTAGGAAGGAAAGTTGTTGTTTTGTAAGGGATTGAGGTTTGGGAGATTAATCGGACACGATCAGCAGGGAGAGCACGTGTGTTTTTATGAGAATTATGCTGAGATAGGTAACAGATAAGGAAGATATTTGGGCTTGATTGAAGTAATGGGCGCTGTCTGTGAAGCTTTGCGGCAGTACAGCCCAGGTAATTTGCTGAGCCTGATGGGTGTCAGGGTCAGTCTAAGTGAAAGCGAAGAGAGACTGGGATGATGGATGCAAAGGAATAGTAAAGAAAGCATGTTTGAGATCTAGAACAGAATAATGGATTGTGGAGGGAGGTATTGAGGATAGGAGAGTATATGGGTTTGGCACCATGGGGTGGATAGGGAAAACAATTTGGTTGATAAGGCATAGATCCTGAACTAACTTGTAAGACTTGTCTGGTTTTTAGGACAGGTAAAATGAGGGAATTGTAAGGAGAGTTTATAGGCTTTAAAAGGCCATGCTGTAGCAGGTGAGTGATAGCAGGCTTTAATCTTTTCAAAGCACGCAGTGGGATGGGATATTGGCATTGAGCGGGGTAAGGGTGATTAGGTTTTAATGAGATGGTAAGGGGTGCATGATCGGTCGCCAAGGAGGGAGTAGAGGTATCTTATACTTGTGGGTTAAGGTGGGGGAATACAAGAGGAGGACGCAAAGGAGGCTTTGGATTGGGAAGAAGGGCAGCAGTGAGATGTAGCTGTAATCCAGGAATAGTCAGGGAAGCAGACAATTAAAGTGTCTCGGCCTAATAAGGGAACTGGGCAGGTGGGGATAACTAAAAAGAGTGCTTAAAAGAGTATTGTCTAAGTTGGCACCAGAGTTGGGGAGTTTTAAGAGGTTTAGAAACCTGGCTGTCAATACCCACAACAGTTATGGAGGCAAGGGAAACAGGCCCTTGAAAATAAGGTAATGTGGAGTGGGTAGTCTCCATATTGATTAAGAAGGGGACGGACTTACCTTCTACTGTGAGAGTTACTTGAAGCTCGGCGTCCATGATGGTCTACGGGGCTTCTGAGGCGATCAGGCAGCATCAGTCTTCAGCTGCTAAGCCAAGAAGATCTGGGAAGGAGTCAGTCAGAGAGCCTTGGGCCAGAGTTCCAGAGGCTCTGGGAGTGGCTGCCAGGTGAGTTGAACAGTCCGATTTCCAGTGGGGTCCCGCACAGATGGGACACGGCTCAGGAGGAATCCTGGGCTGCAGGCATTCCTTGGCCTGGTGGCCAGATTTCTGGCACTTGTAGCAAGCTCCTGGGGAAGGTGGTTCTGGAGGAACGCCTGGCCACTGCGGTTCAGGCGTTTGGAAGTTCTTGTGTGCTGGAGATGTGGCTGGGGTTTGTCTCACAGTGGAGGCAAGGAATTGCAATGTTTTTCTATTATTGTACACGTTGAAGGCGAGGTTAATTAAATCCTGTTGTGGGGTTTGAGGGCCGGAATTTAATTTTTGGAGTTTTATTTAATGTCGGGAGCAGATTGGGTAATAAAATGTATTTTGAGAATAAGACGGCCTTTTGACCTTTTAGGGTCTAGGGCTGTAAAGTGTCTCAGGGTTGCTGCCAAACAAGTCATGAACTGGGCTGGATTTTTATATTTGATAAAAAACAGCCTAAACGCTATCTGATTTGGGATAAAGAAAAAGGAGCATTAACCTTGACTATGCCTTTAGCTCCGGCCACCTTTTTAAGAGTAAATTGCTGGGCAGGTGGGGGAGGGCTAGTCACAGAACGAAACTGTAAGCCGGACCAGGTGTGAGGAGGGGAGGTGATAAAAGGATTATAGGGTGGAGGAGCAGAGGCTGAGGAAGAATTGGTACCTAGCTCGGCCTGGCGAGGAGCAGCCTGGGGAGGAAGGGAGAGGTCAGATGGGTCTGTAGAAAAGGAAGATTAGAAAGACTCAGCGACACTTGGGGTTGGGACTGAGGGGACAGATGGGAGGGAAAGAAGGAAGATTTGGGATGAGTTGAATTGGGAACAGAGACTAGAGAGGGACCAATGTGTAAAAGAATGCCTGGATGTCAGGCACTTCAGACTATTTGCCTATTTTATGACAAGAATTATTTAGATCTTGTAGGATGGAAAAATTGAAAGTGCCATTTTCTGGCTATTTGGAACTACTGTTGAGTTTGTATTGGGGTCAAGCGGCATTGCAGAAGAAAATAAGATGCTTAGATTTTAGGTCAGGTGAGAGTTGAAGAGGTTTTAAGTTCTTAGGAACACAGGCTAAGGGAGAAGAAGGAGGAATGGAAGGTGGAAACTTGCCCATAGTGAAGGAGGGAAGCCCGGAGAAAAGAGTAGAGACACGGAGAAGGGGTGGGGGGTTCTTGCCCTCCAGAAAAGCAGAGAAGGGGTTGGGTCGCAGAGATACCAGGTCGGGGTGTGGAAATAAGGGATCGGGGTGCAGAGATATAAGAGGTTGGGGCACAGAAATAAGGGATTGGGGCACAGAGATACAAGAGGTTGGGGCGCAGAAATAAGGGATCAGGGCGCAGAGATATAAGAGGTCGGGGCATTGAAATAAGGGATCGGGGTGCAGAGATATGAGGTTGGGATACTTGCCCCTCCCCCCAGAAAAGCGGGACTTGCCACTCACGGTGAAGGAGACGGGGTTGGGGGTTTCTTGCCTCCTAGAAAGGTGGAGAAGGGGTAGAGACATGGAGAGAAGGGGTTGGGGTACTTGCCTTTCCTTCAGAAAAGCAGGACTCGCTGCTAAGGGTGAAGGACCAAGGCAGGCATCCCTGAGTGGTCTGACACCTCTGAAATGTGGTTGAATAATCAAGAGAGGCGTCCCTGCAATGATTAAACACCAAGGGAAGGCTGCCTTCCCAGTCCGTGACTGGCGCCGGAGTTTTGGGTCCACGGATAAAATGTGTCTCCTTTGTCTCTACCAGAAAATGAAAGGAATTGAAATTAAGAGAAGGGAGAGATTGAAGAGTGGAAAGGAGAAAGTGGTTGAGGGATAGTGAGAGAGGTTGGAGAAGAGAGTAAGAGGCCGCTTACCGGATTTAAAATTGGTGAGATGTTCCTTGGGCTGGTGGGTCTGAGGACCTGAGATCGTAGGTGGATAGGTGGATCTTTTTCACGGAGCAAAGAACAGGACAGGGGATTGATCTCCTAAGGGAGGTACCCCGATCCAAGTCACGGCACCAAATTTCATGCGCGTCCGTGTGAAGAGACCACCAAACAGGCTTTGTGTGAGCAATAAAGCTGTTTATTTCACCTGGGTGCAGGCGGGCTGAGTCTGAAAAGAGAGTCAGCAAAGGGAGATAGGGGTGGGGCCGTTTTATAAGATTTGGGTAGGTAAAGGAAAATTACAGTCAAAGGGGGTTGTTCTCTGGCGGGCAGGAGTGGGGGTCACAAGGTACTCAGTGGGGGAGCTTTTGAGCCAGGATGAGCCAGGAGAAGGAATTTCACAAGACAATGTCATCAGTTAAGGCAGGAACAGGCCATTTTCACTTCTTTTGTGGTGGAATGTCATCAGTTAAGGCAGGAACCGGCCATCTGGATGTGTACGTGCAGGTCACAGGGGATATGATGGCTTAGCTTGGGCTCAGAGGACTGACACTTGATATCTGGAAAATTCACTGAAACAGAAAGTTGCAATTTCCAGTGATTTAAATAGCATAGGCAATATTGTTCAAAAAAAAACCCCAAAGACAAATACATGTATTTTTCATATCTCTGCATTTATCCAATAGTATAGAATTAGCAAGAAATACACACACGTGCATGCATGCACACACACACATACACACACAGGCACACATACCCCTCAAACAGAGCAGCCACTAATGAGAGAAGAACATCGACACTTTCTTTTGAATTTGGTTTCAGGAGTGCTTATTACATTTCTGGCTATTAGAAGGTATTGTGCTGAAATTGATTTAATACTCAAAAAATCCCTTTTTTTCCTAAATAGTCTTAACTGGAGGGATCATCTGTTTCTAAAGTTGTAAAAGTTGTCTTTGTTTAAATGAGAGGCTCCATCCCGTTGAAAAACAAACACATATTAACAGGAATTTATGCCTGAATGTACTATGACTCTTCTAAAGAAACCAAGTCTGCTTAGCTAGCATCTAGGTTTATTTCTTGTGAAAATGGCAATATGTTGTTGTTTTTTAATCTGTAATTAAAGGTCAGTATGTTTTTTAAAATAATATTTTATGGAAATACAAAATAACAATGGCATTAATGTAATTATACATGTTAAGGAGAAAATGAGGTATTTGTATTTAAAAAAAGGTTTTTTTTTCCTTAAATGTGCAAAACAGCACAGGGCAGTTTAGGGCTCTTCATAGCTATCTTCATGTACACATTTATTTGGCTTATGAGCACTCTTATTCCTCAGCTTTTCCCATCCCCTATCACCACCCTCTAATTTGTTACTCTTTTTAATATTTTCCAGAATATAGAATGACAAAGACTTGCTTTTAGTCTTTGAAAACACTAGTGGCAATAAAAAGATGGGAATAAACTTTCCCACTCTGGGCAATTCCACTCAGGAAATATTTTAAGACTTCATAGAAATTAAGTACTTTTTTCTTTCTTTTTTTTTTAAACCTAGTCCAAACCTACTAAAACATTCACAATTTCTGCTGCCTAATGCATTTATTCATGGCCTCTATATATTCTCCTCTATCACCTCTTCCTTCATGTCTTCATTTTAATAATATTGCTTATGTGAAAATTGCCGGATAAATTATTCAATTTTTTCTATTATCCAGTATATCTGCATTAAAACTGATAACCCATTTCTGTAAATACATCTATAATAATTTAAGTTAGCCTTCTCTGCTTATTTGTCTGCTTGCCTGCCTGTCTCTCTTTAGCTAGCTCCTTACATTCCCTTCTCAAGCCTTTGGCTAGGATGAACTTGAAGTACTTTGTTTCTGTTTGTTATATAATGAAGACAAGCTGCTAAGTAGATGCAAATGCTAATTCTGTAGTTACTTTTCATTTCACATGAAATTTCATTAGTGTTGTTAAGTATGGAAAATTAATTACTCCTTAATCACAAGTCCACAGAACTTAATCACCAACTACAAATAACTATGTTGAAGGGTAATGCTACGGATCAACCATAAATCAACAAAGCAGGAAAATTTTGCATTAAGGCCAAAATCCAGGTGAATACTCATGACCTCTAATTGCTAATAAAGAAATGAATACAATCTTGTGGTAGAACCAAATTTTTCAAGCATTCATTTATTCAGTAATTTAAAAAAATGTATTTTCTTTGGGCCAGACTCAGGGGCTAAAACAAAAATAATATAATCTCTGCCCTCAAAGCATTTACAATCTCCTTGTAGTCCCTTTGAGACTCTGTCTCGGGAAAAAAAAAAAAAGAGTTTGCCATCTACTAGGGGAATCTGAACAAGTAAAAAGACAGCGAGATTAACAGTTTGATGAATGGTCTACAAGGTGCTTTGAGAAGGTGACAGAAGAAGCCACTAATGCAACCTTAGGGTGGTTCGTGAGAGTTTAGTAGAAATTGTGAAGTCAAGATTTACTCCTATCTTTTCTTCTTTTTCATCAACTTTCTTCAGTGGGACTTACATTGTTTTTAAATGGCCAACACAGCTACGTGCCTTCATTCTCCTTGGCAGCTGGTGAGAGCCTGTTGTTAGCATCTCTTCCTAACTCCCTAACTCCTGTTTTCAGGGACATTATGTTAGTTAGTAGATTCAAATTTGTAATGGGAATCATATTTACACCATGGGAAATGGAAAATGCTACAAAGCAGGACTTTAAAAATTCCTCCAGAGTTGGTGGTTAAACATTTACCAGCATACCACCTGGCCAAGGAATGTAGTATTCTTTGGTTCTACTGGAAAATTCAGTTTTCCAGTATCTATAAGGCATAGTCCCTAATAAAGCAGGAATTAGAGCTACAAATAAGACATTATTGCTGTCCTTCTAGAATTTACAATAGGGAGGATAAGACAAGTCACAAATCACTGTACCTCAAGACCAAATCTATTTAAAAAGTACAAGAGGAGAGAAGAATGAGTAGGAGGACTGTCCTAAATATACATTTCAATAGCTGGTCTATGGATTCTTGGGTCATTAGGGGCCCAGGTAAAGCCTGTGGGTCACCCATTCAAGGGTTATTTGTTGTTTTGGAAGATAGAGTTTCTCAACAGTTTTTATCAACCTCCAATCCCTCTGTAGGATTCTACCCAATGTAAACAATAGAAAGATATAGTGTAACATAGTGTTTAAGAATGTCGACATTGGTCACTGAGTGCCTTGGTCCCTATACTCCATTATTATGCAATACTAGGAAAATTGCATGAACTCTTTGGGCTTTAGACTTCTCTTTATTAAAATTGGAATAGTAATAGTACTTAATTCATGGAAACTTTTGGATGATTAAATTAGTCGAAGTTGTAAAAACATTGAGAACTTGCCAGGCTCATGGTGCACAGACAAATGTTATCTATAGTCATTATTAACACATATTCACAAGGACTGGCAGCTTCCACAAAATGGGTTAGACATAACCTGATCCTACAATTTCAAATACTTTTAAGAACCTCCAGAAGTGATTGCTAATCTCTGAGCTTGATGAAAAGTGACAAATATAAAGATTAACCACAGGATTTTGTGGTTAAATGTCTTTATAATTTTTTCTTAATATTTGCTATCCAAACTTCTCTCTCTAGTATCATGAAAAGATGTAGTAGATATTATTTCTCTTATTTTATTTTTTTAAAGATTTATGTAATCAATGAGAGAAAATTCATGGATCTGAAAATACAATGAAAGCTTCATAAAATGATGTTTTAAAGAAAAATAAGGTTGAAATATTTTTTAAAAAACTTAAGCACTTAAAAAAAATATGAGACTTCTCTTTCCCCTTGGTGGTCGGGGAATTACTAACTACCTGACCACACCAATAAACTCTTTATTTAAAAGCAATGAAGAAAAGGTGACCTTTCAACATAGAACCCCTACTTCACTTAAAATTCCACTTCTGGTGTTCCAGGAATCCCGTTGTAAAGCCTTGCTTATGACCACAAATGTGACAGGAGCTGGAATTATTTCTGAGATATAATACAGGCATTTATGATGATTATTAATCACTTACAAAATTATTCGTCAATGAAAACCTGCTATACAGGACCTAAATCCGTAAGACCCAAGAACCACAAATCACCCGTGTAAAAAGCCAAACTATATGCTCAGTTATGGAGTGATGCTTGATTAGAAGATAGGAAGAAGAGAAGGTGAGTCAAGGTTCTTTTATGGGATTTTAATAAACCCTGTGACTGTTGCATGAAACCTAACTTGACCCCAGTAATATACATGCTACCATGTTGCAGATACTGGTGTCAAAAAGAGAAACCAGTGTTCTTGGCTACAACTAATTGGTGAAGATGTTGTGCAAATCACTGACCATCTGGATCTCATTTTCTTTTTTTTGAGGATGTTGGGTTAGACACAATTGTTTTGTTGTAATGGTTTTCAAACTGTGCTCCAAGGAGTCCTCAGCACCTAAACAGAGGAGTCTCAAGGATGACATTGAAAGGACAGCAATATAACCATCAGGAATTCAGGCTACCTTCCACCCCCCCAGTCATTAAATCAAGCAACACTGCTTTGGTGGGTTTTACAGATTAAATATTTATCACTTTCACATTTGCTATAAGCAGATTTTGCTTGAGAAGAGATCACTGGTTAAAAGTTGAAACCATTAAATTGGTTGTACCTTAAGGACCGGAGACTCTACAGTTTCCCTGTCACATGTTTAAGAGGTGATACTTCATGTAATACTCAAAATTAGCTCATGCTACTTAAATTACTTGACTCATAATTACTTAGGACATAGATTACTACATACAATCTTGATGAAATATAATGAATAGGAGGTGAATATTCAGCATAGTTGAGGTCCTTTAAGAATGTTAAATGTTACTAGTTAACAAAACTAATATGATATCCCATTAGTTTTCAGGCATCTTTCACTTAATTCCTTTTTACATCTAAGGTGGTAATCACAGAATTTCATACTGCGAAGTACCCTAAGAGACCCTACGATTTTAAAGGTGAGTGAACAGAGGGTTACCCAGAGCTCTTCCTTCCTTCCTTCTTTTCTTCCCTTCCTTTTTTCTTTCATTCAGCAATTTTTTTTTTTTTTTGAGATGGAGTTTCACCTTTGTTGCCCAGGCTGGAGTGCAATGGCATGATCTCGGCTCACCACAACCTCAGCCCCCCAGGTTCAAGCGATTTTCCTGCCTTAGCCTCTCGAGAAGCTGGGATTACAGGCATGTGCCACCACAGCTGACTAATTTTGTATTTTTAGTAGAGACAGGGTTTCTCCATGTTGGTCAGGCTGGTCTCGAGCTCCCGACCTCAGGTGATCCACCTGCCTCGGCCTCCAAAAGTGCTTGGATTACAAGCATGAGCCACCACGCGCAGCCCACCCAACAATTTTTTTAATATTTACAAGGAGACTAGCACTCTACTAGCACTGGGAATATGCAGTTCTAAAAGAATACCTGGTGCTTGTCTCATGAAACATGCAGTCTAGAAGAGGAGACACACATGTAAACTGCTTGTTTGAGTATTGAGTACTGATGCTAGGGGATAAATTTCAAGGGTGCTTGTTGAAGCAAGGTGAAAGGCTTTTAAATCGGAAGCAAGTAGGGATGATCATGGAGGAAGCAGCACTTAGAGTGACTTTTGAATGTGAGTAGGAATTGAGTAGACAAAAGGTGTGTGCAGGGTTGTAAGTGCGTGGTATGCCAGTGGTGGAGAAAGCATTCCAGGTGGAGGAAAAAAGGCACAGATGTCCATTCCAGATGAGCATTCAAGGATCTACACAATTTTCAGTAAGGCTGGCTGGAAAGATGCATGTCAGAACAGTGTTGGGAGATGAGAGCTGTAGGGAGCAGAGAGATTGTAAAGGGTCTTGCAAGAAAAAGCTTATGATTTTGAATTTTACCTTAAAAGTGTTACGAAGTCACAAGGGGATGCCATTATCAGCTTATACTATAGAAAATAACTGGCAGGACTGTGTTGAGAAATTGGCAGGGACCAGTCTAGAGATGGAAGACCAATTGTAATGTTCTTTCAGTGGTCCAGGAAAAAGGGATGACAGCTATGGTAAGTGGTAGACAGAATTGACATAAAGGGATGAACCTATAACAAATCAATTAGCAATTAACCCTGACTTTACTGAATGGTCTAAGAAAAATACATGGTAAGAAATAGATTATGTTGGTCCTCCCAAGGACATGGCTACACTTGACAGTAAAGATCAGCATGTTATTGCAGTTCCAAACTTAGCAAATACACTCACAAGTACTTCCCAGTCATTGCATTTGGCCATTCAACCCTCATAAGTTCATCATTAAGCAAATGTTTCCTGCAGAGTTAAATATAGTTACTGTGTTTGGCTTTTTTGTTTGCTTTTTTTTGGACAGAATAACAGAAAAATTGTGATTTTTCTGACCTTGAGATTCCTCTAGCTGAATGTTAGATGCACTCTTCATCATTCTGAAGTGAATCCAATAAAATGTAAGTTCAGAGAGAGATATACTACTCTCTGCCAAACTGTCTAGAAAAAGATAAAATTAGTTTAGGAAAATAATTCATGTCCATTAGATAGATCAAGATGATCAATGTATTCAATGTTTAGAACCGGATGTATATGCTGCAGTGAATTATGTCATAAAACTTGGGTGTAGTTAAGTTGATATGGATGTGTAAAAGGATCTGTATTGTAAACTATGGAAACAGAAAGAGCTTATTTTATTAAAACTGATTATTACAACTATTAGAGACAAAAGTGGATCCAAACATTGTAATTTACTGGGAAGATTCACGCTCGTGGAATTCACTGGTTTTACCATGTTTCCCATCATCCTGATGCAGCTGGCTTTATAGAATGATGGAATGGCCTTTTGAAGTTGCACATGCAGCTCCAGCTGGATGATAACAGTTTTCAGGGCTGGGGCAAGGTTCTCCAGAAAGCTGTAGATGCTCTGAATCAGTGTCCCATGTATGGTACAGTTTCTCCCATAGCCAAGATTCATAAGTCTTAGAATCAAGGGGTGGAAATGGGAGTGGTACCACTCACCATTACCCCTAGTAACCTACTAGCAGTTTTTTTTCTTCTTGTTCTTGTGACTTTATGCTCTGCTGGCTTAGAAGTCTTAGTTCCAGAGGAAGGGATTCTTCTGCCAGGAGACACAATGATTCCATTAAACCGGAAGTTAAGATTACCACCTGGTCACTTTGGGCTCCTCATGCTTCTGAGTCAACAGGCTAAGAAGGGAGTTATGATGTTCGCTGGGGTGATCTTTTCAGAATACCAAGGGGAAAGTGAACCAGTACTCCACAGTGGCGGTGAGAAAGAGTATGTCTAAAATACAAGTGATCCTTTGGGAGTATTTCTTAACATTACCATTCTCTATGATTAAGTTCAATGGGAAACTATAGCAACCTAATCCAGGCAAGACTGCAAATGGCTCAGACCATTTAGGAATGAAGGTTTAGGTCACCTTTGCCCCCCAGATAAAGAACCATGACCAGCTGAGGTGCTTCCTGAAGTCAAAGGGAATACAAAATGGATAATAGAAGAAGATAGCTATCAATACCAGCTACAACCAAATGATCAGTTATAGAAACAAGGACTGTAATTGCCATGAATATTTCCTCCTTATTTTGTAAGAATATGTTTGTGTATATATATACACATACATTAAACAATTATCTTTGCTTTCTTTCCTCTCTTATTCATTTATTATATAATATAAGATGCATTGAGTTTCTATCAGTATTTAAATATTGTTAATATTTCATCACAGTATTTAAGTTATGGAATATCAGGAGAAAAGTGAGCATCACTTAAGAACTTTGCCTCCTCTTCTAGTGATGGGATTAGTGCGTTTTTGGTTGTATGCAGAACAGTTGTATCATGTTTGATAAAACTGTAACATTGTTAATTGCCTTTATTGAAGATTGTGTGGTTTAAGGAGATGCGTATGGATGCCAAGTTGATAAGGTATATGCTTATGATGGTTAATTTGAAGGTGTCAGCTTGACTGGAGTGAGGTATGCCCAGATATGTGGTATAGCATTATTTCTGGGTATATCTGTGAGGGTATTTCTGGAAGAGATTGACCTTTGAATCAGTGGACTGAGTAAGGAAGATCTGCCTTCACCATCCAATCAACTGAGGGCATGAATACAATAAAAAGGAAGAAGGAAGGTGAATTCTCTCTCCCTCTATGTGAGCTGTACACTCTTCTTCTTCTGCCTTTGGACATCAGAACTCCAGATTCTCTGGCCTTTGGACTCCAGGACTTGCACCAGCAGCCCCTCAATTTTTTAGGCCTTTGGCCTTGGACTGAAAGGTATACTAGTAGCCCCTCTGGTTCTGAGGCACACTACTGGCTTCCCCGGTTCTCTTACTTGTAGATGGCCTATCACAGGACTTCTTAGCTTCCATTAGTGCATGAGTCAATTGCCCTAATAAATCATCTATCTATCTATCTATCTATCTATCTATCTATCTATCTATGTATCTCTGATTGGTTCTATTTCTCTGGAGGACCCTAATGCACACCATGGCAGGGCTATTATAGCATTTAAGAGCAAAGACTTCAGAATCAGACAGACATATGTCCAAACTTTGTCTCTGCTGTTAAGTAGATATGCTCCTCATTTGTAAAATGGGGATAAACATATATTTCCTGTTGTGTAGGGTAGTTATAGAAAATCAATAAGATAACAATATTCATTGATTCATTCTATACTTACTCATTGGGAATTTGCTTTCTCTTAGGCACTCTTTTAGGTGATGGAGATTTAAAAAGTGAATAAAAAAGACAAGGTCCTTATACATGGGAGCCCTATACCCTCCAATGCATTACATTTTGTGGGGACTCACTACCAAGGCTGTCTGGCATATAGGAAGCTCTTCATAAATGTTAGTTGTACTGAATATTAGCTAATCGTTTCTTTGAGTCAGAATCCAAAAGCAATGCTAGTTTCAACTTTGTCAATGCAGCTTTTAGAAACATTATTAAGATCAATATAAGTCTGGCTGGAGTAGCATTTTTTAAAAGTCCTGGCTCTTAAAACAGAAAAACCTAGGTACTGTAATTTATGAAAATAAAACTGCCACAAGAATCTAAGGACAACATTTTACCCTAATGAAAATGGAGATAAACTCAAGGTCTGCTGTTTAGGCCATTCTGAGATATTACCACATTTATCAAGGATTTAGAACATCCAAAAGTTGCTATCCTATCACCAGCTGAATGCATTTTTTTTAAAAAAATGGACTGTTCCATTATTAAATGATGCTTGATAGCTCTCTGTTTGATGGAGCAATCTTCTGGGTGGCCAGGAAAAGCTGCTACAACTTTCTTAACAGCCTCTCTCATCTGGCAATGGAAGCCTAGTCATTTAAATAAAAAAAGGGCAGAGAAAACGCTGAGAGGCAGTTTGCTCTAACTCAACCTTTTCAAATGACTACACTAATTTTAAATATATGAATTTAACTGTATGTTTGCCCCTCTATAAACAGGGCGAACAAACAGTATATCATTTTTACACTTGAACTGTATTATGATTTTAATGCAGACTCAGGTGAGGCGAGGTCAGAAGATACAATTAAATGGATCTGGTACCAGCTGGAGATTAGGCTCTCTTTAACCATGCTTGGGTGGTTTATCCATCAACAACTCATGTACTGCTCCATAAAAATTGATATCTGTTTAAAAATAGGTATTAAAATACAGTGTACTTTTAAAATTAGAGACTAAAATATTATGTAGTTGCCAGCAGGTAGTTTATTTAATATTCATGTACAATATCAAACAGAAAGATTCCTGTTCTTGGAACAAAAATCTATTAGAATAAATCTGTCCTAGTTGCAGGAGTTTCTGTGCTTGGTCAAGTCCTTGGAAACAAATGCAGAAACAAACTTTTATATCATTACAAATCCTTGACATGGTGGAATGGTGATATATAACTGCCACCCTTGTTAAATAGCTCTATCTGTTCCTCAAAGATTTATTTTAATGTTGTTCTTTCATGAAAGGCTGTTTAAAAGCAAAAACAGGAAAAAAGGGAAACAGAAATGCAAAGTAAACAGGTTTATTAAGGATAATAAAAAATCTTGGTGATTTTATATATTCTACTGTGAATTATGAATGGTGGACTTCAGTCTTGAGGTTGAATTTGGTTTCTAATAGACATAAATTCAAATATTTGAATTTTTTGCATCTAAAGCTGACTTGCAGCTGTAAGGGCAATCATTTGTCTACTAATATGCATATCAAAAATTTAAACAAATGAACGTTTAAAAGTAATATTTGATTAACCATTCACTGAAAGAAAAGTAATTCTGCCTGTCCAATTCAGTAATTTATATAGTTTAGTGATTTGCTTGTCAATAATGAACAAATTGCCCTAATATATTACTGTAATGCTTCATTTTCATTAAGACATCTGCCAACTTTTCAAAAAAGCTTTTCCATTTGGGACTTGACTTATAATTGTAGAGTCCCTTGGGGGAGTTTCAATATTATTCTAATCAATTTTATCCACAATACACAATATGGATGATTACATTGCAATGTAATTTCCAAAGTTCCCTTCTCACATTAGTCATTTGCAAGGAGAGGAGACACTGCAGATGTCTCCAGAACGTATTTTAGAAAATAAACTTGCTGCAGCAATGGAGCAAAGAATATTTTTTCATTGTTTGAAATGCATCACAACATGAATATGTATATGTGCAGATATGCTTATATAATTTACAACCACACTTCAAAGCTTTATGGTCTATAACATTTATGTGTTATTTTTATGCAATAAGATGATAATGGATTTTACAACCACAAGATACAAGAGTTGGAAAGACCTCCCAGATGATGTTCCGGTATGTGAACTGCGGTGATAATGCTATCGTCTTTTCCTTTTTTTTTTTTAATGATAAGGGGAAGCAGATAATAAATTTAAGGAAAGCTGGAAAAATAAAAGTTATCTTAGTCTCACTCCAAACTAAACTGAAGCTCCAAAAAAGCCATTCAACTTGCCTCGATCCAGAGCAAGCTTAATATCTAGGCTCCCTTTATTGCTCTTCATTTTATTTTTAAACTTCTCTTGACCCAGGTGGGGAAGAGTTGCTACTTATTGAGGCGATCACCAAATCATCATCAGCCTTCTTTCTGGTCATCTTATCTATCTTTTAAGGAATATAAAGCCTACTCTTTACGTGATAGAGAAGCTTTCCTTCAGTTTAGCAGTGAGTAGTGAAGAGTAGGTGAATATTAATAGGGCTAAAAATATTTTAAATGTATAGAAAGAAAAGAAAGTCAGAGTAAAGAGTTATAAATAATAAAACTGATAAAGAATAAGTCAGTGGCAGCATAGGGAAATTTTAGTTACTTAGATTTTCTACTTGTTTTTACCAAGTTTTTTTTCCTCTCTCTCTTTTAAAGTACTAGCAGGGAGTAGCAGAAATGAGCTCCAATTCTCAGGATTCTACATCCAAAGTTGTTTCCTGTTTTTAAAGTGTTTATAAATTGTACAACAAATCATCTTCATTTAAATTTTTTAAAAACTTTCTATTTTACTGTTAAGTTGAATGAATTAAAATGAACAGCACTGGCTCCTTCTCCACCAAAGTAGGTACTAATTCATCATTGAAGTAAATAACGTTGCCATTATTAAATGTTTACCATGTACGAGGTAATTTCGTAGAATACATATAAAGAAAACTTTAGAACATTACCTAGGGACACAAAAGAAAGCTTGAACAACTAGAAAGCCATATTGTCTGAAAGTAAGAAGATTCAATATATTAAAGCTTTCAGTTCTATTTAAATTGAAGAGTCATCAAAATTGGTCTGATCAAAATATTACCAAGCTTTTTTTTTTTTTTTTTTTTTTTTAACTTGAAGGAATGAGCTTTTCTGAAAAAATGACCTTAGAATCCATGGAGAAAGGGGGCAAAGTATTCCAAACTGGGAAAATGGGTGGGCCAAGTTTTAGGGGCAGTAATTTGAAAAGAATGTTCAGAAGATGTTAAGTCAGTCAATCAAATGTGTCTGTTAGATTGAAATCCAGAGGTCATATAGGACAAAGGAAGAAGATTAAGTTATAAAAGTAGGGTAGAGCCAGACTAAGGGGAAACTTGTGATTCTGAACTAAATATGGGGACTTTCTTCCAAAAGGGAATAATTTAAGGGTTTTGAGCCAGGGAATTACATTTAGAAGGAGCTACTTAAGATCAGCCTGCCAGTAGTGTACCTGATGAACTGGAAGAAGGAGAAGAGATTCTGCACAGAGAGAATAGTTAGAAAGCTATTGAAATAATCTATGCATGAAACAGTAAGGACCCAGAATAAAATCATATCATTTATACATGCAAGGACTTTAAGATTATGCAGTGACTTTCTGGCTTTTTAAAAATTGTTTTAACTATGAGCCATAGTAAGAAATGTGTTTTACACACATACACACCCAAAAATGTTTAATAGGAATATTTATCCTTAGTATTTATGATGACATTTGGCATTTTTAGCTCTATTCTTTTTACATTTTAGAAAATGCTGGTGGGAACACATTGTATTTATTTTAAGATTTTCTAAAGGTTGGACCAGCTGTTTGTAAAACATGGTCTGGTGCAACACCTTCACTTTTCAGAAGATAAACTGAGGCACAAAAACTAAGTGGCCTTCTCAGGGTCTTACTTTGAGTGATTAGAGACCAGAGGCCTGTGAACTTGCAATACCATAGTTAGGATGGTACTGTGGTAGAAACAGATAACCAGGAACAGATTTGAGAGTGATTTTAGAAGAGGAATAAACAAGACAAAGTGACTAGCCATGAAAATTTAAAGTCAACTGAGATTTTGTTCCTGGTTAATTGGGTAAACAGATTTGCCATAAAATTACAGGCATCTGAGAAAGGAACCAGCGTGGGAGATATGTAATGAGTTCACGCTGAATTTGAGAGGGCAGAGGGACAGTCAGACTGCAGCAGGTAGGGGAAGCTGTAAGATAAAGCATTCAAATGAAAAAACTTGTAGGTTATCTATTTGAGAATGATCCGATGGTACTTAACATAATGAAAGTGCATTGAATACCTCTCCTATTCATGACCCTGTTATAGGTCTTAGGGATTCAAAGATGAGCAAAATCAAGTCCTAATACATGAGAAGCTCTCATTTAAAATTTTGCTGATAGTGTTATACATCCTTGGAATTAAATCATTATTGTTGCTAAAAAGTCAATACAATTTATTTTCAAGACCCCTAAACATTTCAATCTTCTACAGTTTGATCCAAAACTTTTACATGGGGCTTTACATCAACTTGCATTCTTATTATTAAATACTTTTTTAGTAATAGTCTCTCTCTCTCTTGCTCTGTGTGTGTTTGTGTGTGTGTGTGTGTGTGTGTGTAGAGTGTCTCTCTTTTTGACATCCACCAATATTCTTTCAGGTGGCAAGTTGCCTCTTACCAGATTACCTCTGAAAAGAAACAGCTTCTGACAGGGAAATGAGCAGCTGGGTGGCAGCTCACAGCAACTCTGTTATTTTGCACTGATACAGCATTGTAATATAAATGGCTGAAATGCAATCTGAAAATAGTCATTCATCTCAAACAAACTCCACAAAGCTGGTTAGCATTTAAGCAGTTATATTTAAGGGCTGACTTCTTTCTAGGTGCCTCCCTTTCTTTAATGATAATGATGGTGATTTTCACACTGCCCATTTGAGGGAGGAAGAAGGGGTGCCAAAACCAAGGCTCAAGCATTGTAGCAATTGAGAAAAATCTGCAGCAGAACCTCAAGAGAATCCAGGGTCCCTTGTACCAAATCCCTTTATGCCATTTTCCATTTTACCCAAATAACTTAGAGTTTTACCTGTAGGAAAAATAAAACAAAGAAACTTACTGGCCATCATAGAGTCTGAACTTAAATAACTAGCACTGGTTACATATCATTTCATCTCTGGAAATGATTCTAGGCTCAGAGATTCTTGTTACTTTTAACTCTTTAAGTTTGCATAGTCTTCGAACCTATAAAATATTTCCTAACATATCAACCTTTTAGATCACTGAAGAAAATTTCTAGCCATCTATTTGCTCTACTAAAGAGATCTTTGACCTATACCTTATCTCACACTACTCCATGGGTCACTCTTGCTAACTCATCGTCATGGTGAATAGTCAGCTTATTTCAAGTTCCTTTAACCAATGATTAACGTATATACATCTCCCTTGCTACCCCACTTATCTAACACAAATGGGCATCCCAAATAATCTGATAGCATGAAATAGATGATTATGCCACAGGCAGAATAAAAAAGGAAGAGAGATGGGAGAGACAGAGAGACAATTTAGTTAACCAGGATATTTTGATAAGGTTGCATCATACACTTTTTTGTGTATATAGATAATGAACAACATCTCATACCTGGGAGTTACTTAATCTTTGATGAAGCGAGACTCAGTGAAGCATGAGATTAGGGATGGAATGAGGTTTCTAATGAGGTTCTAGGATATAAAAATATTTGGTACCAATATTTCATGTTTTTTTAAATTCAAGTTTTATGATTGAGCTTTTCATGCTGCATCAAAATGTCATATATCAAAAGAGACTAAATAAAATACCTGTGACAAAATATCATTTGTGTCAAAATGGTCAATTTAAAGAAATTTGTAACCTAATGTAGTATAGTGGTTCTCCTCCCAAGGGACATTTGGCAATGTCTGGAGAAATTTTAGATTGTTACACATAGGAAGAGAGATGTTTCCTACTGGCATCTAGCAGGTAGAGAGAGACTGGAGATGCTGCTGAACATTCCATAATGCATGGAATACCTCCCCTAACTCCCCAAAAGTGTCAATAGGTGAGAAAACCTTTTGAGATCTCTTCAGTAGAGCAAATAGATGGCTGATGTTTTTGAGAGAGTATAAAAACAGAGGAGAGAACAACGTAATAGATGTCTATCCTAAAGGCTGCTTTTATATTCATTACAATAAACAATTCTGGCTTTCTCTGCAAGTTCCCTGTTGAATTCTTGTCTACTTTCTGACTCTGATCCTGAACTAGTGGGCCCACTTCTGGGAATTTATCTCATGGAAATAATCTAAAAGAAAGACATTGTCATAAGCATGTTGTTGGCAGGGTTATTTACAACCTAAATTTTACCCCAATTGTTAGATAAATTGATTTAGAGGTCAGAATGCAGCATCCAAGATAAAAATATAGATTCTGCAGTCATAACTGAAATTCAGGAGAAAGGTCAAAACAGATGATATAAATATGGAGTATTAACATTGCCCAAAGATTCAACATATGTATCTCTCTAAATGAAATTTAGTCTTCTCCCATTCCTTACCTGTCTGGTTCTGGCTGGCAGAAGACTCAACTTCAATTATTATTGTTGGTTCCCAACCTCTCTCTTCCTTCAATAGAATTATAAAAGAAACCTGAGCTTATTTTGGGCTGGAAACCTTGTGAAAGACCAGGCTCTTAGTTTGAGAGTCTGTATTTTTAGGGTTGCTTTTTTTTGAGTATGTGATGCTGCTTTTGAGCCCTGGTACCCGCAACATAAATGTACTCAGAGATGTCGTCCTAAATATCAGGCTATCTACCCAGAGTGGGCCAGGGAGGTTTGCTGCCTGGAATCAGAGAATGAGCTGTGCCACCCTTGTCTGATTTGAGATGCTTCAACTTACTTCTGGTCAGATCCTGCTCCATCTGTTTTTCCCTCTCAAAAATCTCTTCTTTGTGAGCCTGAAACACGAAAGCTTCTTTATTCTCCATTTCTCTAAAGGCCAAGGAAGATAGTTCTTACAGAAACTCCAGAAAGCTCTTTCCTTGATTTGGGAGTTAAAGGAGAAACTCACAATTATTAGTTTCCTTCCTAATAGCTCATTTTTTACATTAACAGCATACACATAATAAAGGTATGGAAGAATAGTTGCAAATCATGAGCAAGAAAAATAAGTGTACAGCAAAAGGTTGAAGATACTTTGCTTCTAGTGAATGTCGATAGGAGGAGAAGCCAATGTAAATATAGAAAATTGTAATCAGATATGGGAAATGTTCAAAAAAGGAGATATTGGTTATAATCAAGTCTTCTAGAAATTCCAGAAAGATGGAGGATGACAAAGCCTGATAAGTGATTTTAATTTGATCACTAGTAGATCACCAAGACAATGAAATCTTCAAGACTGCAATTTTAGGAGCATAATAAAAATTTGGTGAATATGCATAAGATTAGAAGGATATTAGGTATATAAAAATTGGGGCAGTCACATCAGTTTATTTTAGAATCTGGCAATAGAAAGAAATTAAGAAACAGAACTTGTCGATGAGAGACAATAAATTATAAGAGAGACTTTGTTGGATTACAAAATCTGTATATAAATTTATTAGCAAAATAGCGGTTTCCCTAGACAAGGAGAGCTTGATGACAAAGCAGAGATGAGAAAATTGAAAGGGGAGAAACTGACAAAAGGGAATGAGAGTAAGAACACAGGTGAACAGGATAACCCTTGAAAACAGGAGGGACAAGTCTGAGACTAAAGAGGGGAGGCATATAAAGATATTTTTAAGTGAAGCAGTTCGAAAATGAGATTTTTCTCTAATAATATCCACTACTTTAGGACAGTATGAGGATAATCTTTGTTAGAGATGACTGCCAGTGTAGAGACCTGATTCAGAGACTGACGATTTGTAGAGATATTTTTCCCAAATTAAAAGTTTACTATAGTTCATTAAAATAAAATCACAATGAAACAAGCTTAGCTCTGTGTTAATTTTTTGTTTATATGCAAATTCATATGTACCACCTAACCTGCTTTTAAATGCCAGGACACGCTAATATAAAATCATTATTTAAAAATATGAATTATGATCACATCCAGAAGTGCAACCGATGTATCAACTTAGACTGACACAGTTGTTTTTATTTCTAATAAGGGCCTTCATTTACTTAAAATGTCACTCCCTAGACATTCTATTTCTCTTTTAAACATGTAAGACCACTGCTGTAAAAAAAGAAAATTACACTGAATCAAAAGCCAGTGAAAGTATTGCTTGGAAACTTGATAGGGCTACATAGAATCTTAATCCTGAAAATGCAGTAAAATTTGACTCCATCATAATAACCACAAGAGGCAGATCAATATGACTGAGTTAAGATCTGTTCTATAAATCATTACTTAGTGAATGAATTAGAAAAAAGATAAGCTGTAACCAAAATGGTGAAGAGTGAGACAGAAACACTGTTCTCTGGAATTAGCTTCCAATAAAATACAGGTTAGGGCTTCAGTAATGGAGAATTATATGTTGTGTGTTGTGGATAAGGGTTTGTTCACTGACAAGACTACCCAGGAATGGAATCCTGGGTTTTGAAGGCAAAGCTTTCACTCTTTAAGTAAAGTAACAACAAAAATAGAAATCTTAAATCACAGATAAAAGCTGAACTTGTATATATGACTATCAAGTGTGAGGTTTGCTAAGTGGCATTATGCAGTTATGATGTAAGGGCTGTTCATCTGTGAATTATTTTTTATTGTCTAAATTGTTCCATTCAACAAAACAACTTTTATTTAGTATTGACTACACACAAAGTACTGTCTAAGAACTGTAGGTAATTCAAAGGTGACACGGATTGGTCCCTGACCTCCAAATATTTAGAGTGTTATGGGTGGAATAATTTACATATATTTAAAAATATCGGCCGGGTGCGGTGGCTCACCCCTGTAATCCCAGCACTTTCGGAGGCTGAGGTGGTGGGATCATGAGGTCAAGAGATCAAGACCATCCTGGCCAACATGGTGAAACCCCATCTCTGCTAAAAATACAAAAATTAGCTGGGCATGGCATGCCTGTAATCCTAGCTACTTGGGAGGCTAAAGCAGGAGAATCACCTGAACCCAGGAGGTAGAGGTTGCAGTGAGCCAAGATCGCACCACTACACTCCAGCCTGGTGACAGGGCAAGACTCCATCTCAAGAAAAAAAAAAGAAAAAGAAAAGAAGAAGAAAAAAATATATATATAGCGCAAAGGGTTCTATTTAACATTATCATGCAGGTTCAAATAAAATTCTATCAAAAATGGGAAAATGTTTATACTCTCTTTAGCTTTAGAAAAATATATTGTGTTAATTCTTTCAGTGTTTTTTATCTTTGCATTATTGTAGATTAGCACAGTACTGGACCGATGCAAAATAGATATTAAATAAATATTTGATTAATAAAAATTGCAAAAAGAGCATTAAAAACTTCTTTTAATTTTAATTTTTTCTCAGACCTCTCAGAGATGAAGAATATTAAAACCTTTAAGAGATAAGGTAGGATTTATTAATTTAATAAAAATGTTTATTGACAACTTTCTATTGGAGATAAAACCCTTGACAAGGTTGTCACATGCCTTTGTCCTCATGAAGCTTCTAGTCTGACAGAATTTGATTTTTGAAGTCTTCCAGTAAATTTGAACTATGGTAACACCATGAGAGTTTGGAAATTAAGCAAAGGAAGAAAAAAATATTTCTGTTATGGCAGAAACAGTTATGGGAGTCAGTGTGAAGCATTTGACTAAGACGTAGTCTTGTAATACTATGGTTAAAGAGTCAAGCATCATGCTGGAGAGGGGACAAAAATGTATCTAAGGGAAAGTATAAATCCCATTTATACTTTGCTCATATAGTCAAAATTTAAAATTGAGTTTTCCATCGACACCAGCCAATGTTCATTTCATATCCTTTTTTTGTTTGTTTGTTTTTGTTTTTGTTTTTAGACAGAGTTTCACACTCTTGTAACCCAGGCTGGAGTGCAATGACGTGATCCTGACACACTGCAACCTCCGCCTCCTTGGTTCAAGCGAGTCTCTTGCCTCAGCCTCCTGGGTAGCTGGGATTACAGGTGTATGCTGCCACACCCAGCTACTTTTTGTATTTTTAGTAGAGATGGAGTTTCACCATGTTGGCCAGGCTGGTCTCTAACTCCTAACCTCAGGAGATCCACCCGCGTCGGCCTCCCAAAGTGCTTTTGAAGTAGTCTTTTTGATGGGTCAGAGGTGGAGAAGCAAAAGACACAAAGTAGGTGAGGTTGACAGAAGCAGGGAGTTTAAGAATGAGAGTGTGGAAATGCAGTAACAAGAGGAAACATAGAGAGATAGACTTGGGTCAGATCATAAAAGGCTCTAAATGCCATGCTAAGGAGTTTGCACTTGATCTGATGCACAATGAGAGACAAAGCTTTTTGAAGAGGAAAATGTGTTGACAAAAGTGGAAAAATTGGCCTGCAATTCTTGGCAGGATGGAATGAAAGGAAGAAGCTTTGAGGGGGGTAAGTCAGAATCATTTAGTACCCTTCTGGAATGCCAAGAGTTCCAGTTCCATGGGAATGTTGGCTATCTGTTCATAGCTCTGGGTACTATGTAGTATGCAGTAAATAGTTGTTGAATTAATGAAATGGTCATGTTTCTCTTATTGGGAAAGTCTGTAATTGTTAACTTCAAGTTTATAACAGGTTTCCTTGATTAAGAGCTTTACAATTTATGTACTAACAATGTTTTCCATTTAAAATGCCTTGGGAAATTTCAAGTCTATTTATAATCACTGATGTCAGTGAGAAGAACAAAAAGCTAATTTACAATTCATTATTCAGCCATTATTCTACCCCATGGGTGGGACTAATGAACATTAGGTTATAGGTGGCAAGCATGTTGATAAGGGAAAGAATAGCAGGTCCTAAAGATGAATTGTAGCTCAGCACTCTTATCAGGCTCAATAAATAGAGACTTTCAAGATAATTCAATACATTGAGTTGCTATTGAAATAGGGAAAATGTATGTGTTCTGATTTTTTTGGTAGAGAAAGTAATCTTTTTAAGGATGTTCCTGTTTCATGTGTTTGAGGTTTGTTCCCTCAGTAGACTGACAGCTGATAGGAGTCATGATGTATTCCATGTTCCTGTACACAATATATAGTGCCAACTAAGGGTTTTTTATTAATGTATAAAATGCCAAAGCACTCCATGTGAAAATTCAAAATCTTTGCCATTGGATTGCTTCTTACAGGTGGAAAGACCATATTGATTTCATTATTATGCATTTTCTACAAATAAAATTCAAATTCAGAAAAACACAAGTAGCTTACATTTATTAAATGCTTATTATGTGCCAGGCCCTGGTGTAAGTTGCTTACATAGAAGAATACATTGATTCTTCACATCAATGTATAAAGTAGATGTTATCTTATCTCTGTTTTATAAATGAAGAAACTTGATGCAAGGAGAAGTTAAATAAATTATCCAAGAGGATGCAACTACTAAAAATGGGGAGGAGAGATTTGAACACAGTCTGATTTTAGAGCCCATAATCTACGCTAGGGGTCAGCAAATTTTTTTTTCTGTAAAGGGCCAAATAGTAAATATTTCAGGCTTTGCAGGCCATACGGTCTCTGTCACAATTACTCAACTCTGCCATTTAGCACAACATAGCCATAGACAATATGTAAATGAATGAGCATGGCTGTGTTCCAATAAAACTTTATTTATGGACACTATAATTTGAATTTCATATAATTTTCATGTGTCACAAAATAGTATTCTTTTTTGATTTTTCTCTCTAACCATTTAAAAATCATTCTTAGTTTATGAACCATACAAAAACGGGAAGAGAAGCTCTGGTCTGGGCCCATAAGCTGTAGTTGGCTGATCCTTGCTCTAAACCACAGTGCTATTTAGCCTCTAGGAAAAGGAATGCAGAACCACCTAAGAAGCCACTTGGACTCTGTTAGGAATCTAAGCCACTTAGACTCCAAAGGAATTGGGTGGAGAGCTTTTAATTTTTATGCTGCATTAAGGATGAACATGAGGAACTGGTAAAGGAAAGATTGCGGATAGACTTAAAAATAATTTATTGGAAGAAATGGCAACTAAAACCCCAAACAGTTTCCTGAGGATGGTGGTAAGATCTTTTTACGCCTGTGTCGATTTGCCACAGGGACAATTACTGTTCAGAGATATGGCCTCTTCTTAGAATAGTAAAGGAGATAGTAAAACAGAGATGTTAGAGGAGAGGTACCAACTTTCTTGACAAGTGATAACTACATTAAAGGGTGCTAAATCATGAGATGGCCAAATCTAGCTGGCTGCTGGTTTTGTACTGTCCATGGGCACTACTCTAGCAAGCTAGCTCAACAAGCCATGGAGACCACTGGGCCAGAGAGAGATAGGGGTCCAAGGATTTCCTTCCCCATTTTCCCTCCACACCCAGAAACTGCCTCCCCAGTCACCCCATGCCCTGCCCAGGGTCAGTGCAGGTTGGGGGCTCCCCTGTTGGCAACTGGTGGGCACCAAATGGTAGAATACCAGTCTAGCGAATCACCTTACCTCTGAGCAGCTGCCCAAGTTGAAATGGCCATGCTAGCTCTGGGTGTCACTGGGGCAGACAGAGACCAAATATGGCAGCCACCTATTCCACTGCCTGCTGGGCCCCTCCCTATCCGTCTAGTGCATCCTTGCCCTGAGAAAGTCTTCTTTAGATAGCAACTGGCTGCAGAGTGTCCCTGCTTCCCAGAATATCCACCCCAGACAAACAGGGCAGGATGGAGAGGGGTTTTCTCTCTTGTTATATAAGTACATGCATTATACCCTCAATTTTGCCTCTTGGTTCACAAAACCTAAAATATTTACTATCTGGTTCCCCAAAATTTCCAACCCCTGACCTAGAACATTGCAGAGACCACAGAAACAAAGAGAAAAGAGGGAGAGGAAGAGGAAGTTGACTTGAATTAAAAGTTGTAAGATTGGCAACAATTGAACACATTCAGTATTTCACTTGACAGAAGGGAAACAATTGAAGCTTAAGCAAAATATGTGACTGACAATTTTTGTCCAGAATAATAAGTAACAACACATCATTGTCTCTCAAAATGGTGCCCTCATGAAGTTGTTCATGAAATTTAACAATGTTGCCATCGCTCCAAAACATTTTGATACCTTTCTTTTAGAGATGTCCCCTGAATTTACACATTGCAAAAGATGTCAGAGAAGGAATGTCATGTAGAATTTTAGAGTGGAAAGGACATTTGAGATCACCCTTATTGTGTTATAGTGATGTAGCCCCTTCCACCGAATAGGTTAGCTCTCAGTTGATCACTTTCTGATTAACAATACTTGCCTAAGTTTCACTCTGGGTTAAAATGAATTTATTAGTCAAGGATGAAAGACATGTTTCCATCAAGTATAGTGAAAATAATAAACCAAATATTATAAAAGCTATTTTACAAATAGGAAATAAAAAATGTTCTGAGTAACAAAAATGGTCATTTTTAGCAGTAGACAGTAAACTGTTTGGCTATATAAATTCTGGTGAATTTTCTTTAAAAACATCATGCTACTTTATGACCAACCAAATTTTTGATTAATAACTTTCAGTGACAAAATAATTAAGTCCGTCTTAATTCATGTTTCTCTGAGTATTCTGGATTGCCTGTTAAAATGCATATTTTAAGATAAACACATCAGGCTAAGTATTTTGTCTGAAGTATAAATCAAATCAATTTTTAAATAAAGATAGACAAAAAGGGAATGCCATTATGATCATTCTATTATTATAGCAAATAATTCTTCTTAGGAAAAGATAAGGACAGTACTTTTTTTCAACCACCAGGATGGTAGCTAGATTTTTTTTTTTTTTAATTTCACAGAGATGTGCCACAGAGAGCAACCAAATATAACAACTCCTTTTCACAACCATGTGGAAGCAACTTGCTTCCTGCCATTTCTCTCTCTTGTGATATTCTGAAGTGAAAATGAAATACAGATACTATCAAACTGTGGCTATGACAGATGAAAAAAAAAGACACTTCTGTTTTACTGAAGTGCATTTGTTTTCCTCCTCCATTCTGTAGGAAGCATCACAAACCCACAGAGTCCCTGAGAGATGGATTTTACTGGGAGGCGGAATGCTAACTTTGCTCAAAGATGTGTAAATGCCACGTGCCCAGATGGTCCTTTTGCCTATTCATAGGGAGAGGCTCAGAAACACACATGCATCTTTCTGTGGTCAGTCATAACAGATTTGTTCTAAATAAGCCACACTGTTTTGCAAGATGGCAGGGAACTGTCAGGCTGTATTTTAAGCACAAATGTTTCTGCCAGACAGACACAGCATATACCATGTGCTTCAGGAACACACACACATGCGGCATTGATCTGAGGACAGAATACGGACCTGTGTTGTCATTTCGCAGCTCAGATCAATAAGCCCACGTTACACTTCCTATACAGACCTTCAATTGATTTAAGGATTTCATGGCGATCATCTAATATAAAGATAGGGAAAGATAAGTACAGTCAGACAGATAGAGGGGTAGATATTCCTTTTTACCCTTTACATATTAATGTTCTTTTGCCAAGGCTGATTCTACATATTGCTCCTGAAGGAGTCATTGTGCTGGGGGAGATCTAGTCATCTTAACTTATTTTTACTATGGTCCTTTATTTCCATTGAGTCACTTTCCACTGAAGTTTTAACAAACGTAGAACTTAAGCAGCTATTTACACTTGATATCTTGTACGTTATCAGGTAGAGGCTTTGGAAATTTACAATCTAAGGTCGATATTCTAAGATAGAAGAAGTAACAGAGATTTATTTGGAGAAAGAGAAGCAACTTTTAATTTCAAAAACTACCTTTCAGAGGTTAAGTGTAATTCAGGGTAAGGGACAAGAATATTTATATAACAATGCTGCTAACCAAACTGGGAAAGACCTTTGGGACTTCCAGTTTCAGGTGGTGTGGGATTGTGACTTTCATCTGATTTGTCCTGACAGGCAGCCTGAAGCAGATGGACGAGGGGAAACCACGTCACAAGAAGACATAACTAGATGTGAGGGATAAATAGAAGTGAATGTTGGACCAAAGAGGAGGAAAAAACAAGTCTCTCAATGTAGCTAACAATTAATTGATTAACTAGTTAATTATATCCCACCTCATTCCAAACACAATAGCAGGAGCTGATAAAGATGCATATTCTGAACTTGATGGTGAATAAATGAGGAAGATAAATTAGGGTAGACGAGAGAAAAACAAATTCAAAAGTAAAGATTATATTCTAAATATTGCTTCTAAGAACTGTGCCAGAGATGGCTTGCAAACTTGACTTTGTGCTTCTGAGCAAACAAGTGAAATAACATCAGTTGCAAGATTCATAGTGTTTACAGGGTAAAATGGGACCAGATTCTTAGTTTAATCCCAGCTATTTCTAAGAAATGTCTCTCCTGGACTTCATAAGAGGACACTTTGATATAATAAGCAATATCTAACAACATATTTGTGGTAAGAACAGTAAGTTCTGTTAGATTTTCTAAAAAATAGACTTTTTCACATTTAATACAGATGTAACCCCCAAGTACATTTCCACAAAAACAATTCTATTTCAAACTTTTAAAAAAAGTGGCCAGTTAATTTAAAGATAAAGTTGAATGTCTAGAGGGATGGAGGCCATACAAATTTCAGGCAATTCCCAAAAAATATGATTTTTTTAACCGAATGTTGATTATTTTCTAACAAAAGATAAAGATGTGAATATTGTATTTGGAGATATATATATATCTCCAAATATACATATATATACATATGAAGGAGTCGTGTGTGTGTGTGTGTGTGTGTGTGTGTGTGTGTATATATATATATATATTATATATGACAGAGTCTTGCTCTGTTGCCCAGGCTGGAGTACAGTGGCGTGATCTCAGCTCACTGCAACCTTTGCCTCCCAGATTCAAGCAATTCTCGTGCCTCAGCCAGCCAAGTAGCTGGGATTACAGGCATGTCATGCTTGGCTGATTTTTGTATTTTTAGTATAGATGGGGTTTTGCCATTTCGGCCAGGCTGGTCTTGAACTCCTGGTCTCAAGTGATCCACCAACCTCAGCCTCCCAAAGTGCTGTGATTACAGGCATGAGCCACTGTGGTAAGCCCCTGTTTGGAGATTAAGGGCAGATTTATCTGCATTGGACATCAGGCAAAATTAAGGGTAGGTTTCAACACTTTTTATGAATTTAGACAATACCAGGTAGAACATACCACACATATATAACTGAATAGAATACCACCCACTGTCAAGGCCAAAATTTTCACTAAAAAATAACACCACAAAGACAAATAGCCATTTGGGTCTTCTGTATTGGAAACAACTTTAACATGTTTTGACCATTTAAAGGAAATGTGCGATACGACCAAGGAATCCATTTTTATTATGTTGCAATCAACAATGTGGGATGAGAAACGGGGAATGAAAATTTGGAAATGTTAGGTATACGGGTCACAAATTAAAATATGACATCTTAATAAACTATTTTAAAACCAATCAGGAAACCCAACAATGTATTTGCAGCCTGTAATGCTAACATCAAACCAGCCTAGGAAATTTCCTTGGGGATTAATGACCAGAGGGAATTAATGGCCCTTGGCTTCACCTCAAGCCATCCACTTTCCTAGCCAGTCATTAATCCTCGGAAATGTCCCAAGTCTCAATCATTACAGCTTAATTGAGATGTCACGAAAAGGGTTAAAGAAGTTTTGACTATTTTACTACATGAACACCAGCAGTGAAATGCATTTAGAATCCGTGTTTAAAAGACTGTAATTGCCTCAGATTCTTTATATTATCATAACTCTTCAAAATTGATTGGTTTTAGGTTTATGGAAAAATATGCAAATTTACAGAGGCTATGACACACATTTCTCATCGTGGGAATAAAAGTAGTTCACACAGAATTCATTTGATTGAGTTTGATTACTGAACAAAATCTAATTATTTTAGATACATGATCAGACTTTTCTGGAGATGTATATTGTAGGAAAGAAGTATTTGGCATTTGTGATTGTTTATCCGTTAAAATGTGTCATGTTAAACAATGGCTACTTGGAGGTCCATCATTTCTAGGAAACACTGTCAGGAACTACCTATTCAAACAAAACAAAATAATTTTTTAAAAGCCTCCTTTTATACTTACTCAGGATGGGCATACACTTAGCCTATGTGGAGAGGAGAAAAGACCAATCGCTTCTGCCTCAGCATTTTGGAACTCTGTTTTCTAAACAACTTCTCCAATCAACTTCTAAAGATGCTTCATTTGCCTAAGAATAGGCTTCTACCAGGCAATAGAGAATGGATCAATCAGAATCATAGTGAAAGTGACTGATCAGAATAAAAGTAATTAGAAAATTATCCCAATAAGACAATACTTTTTAAGTGTAATGTGTGGAAAGGGAACAAATTCACTAGGAGTAGCTTATGCTAGGAACAGTATACATCTGATTATACTCCTTGTAGTTCCAATGCTGGCTGCCTGCCAACCAAAGGAACCCCTTCTAAATTCTGATAATTAGTAACCATGTTTTACCCAATAAGTAGTGTCAAGAGTTCATCAGTTTGCAAACTTTTTCACTCTTCTATTTTTGATTTTCTTCTCTGGACTCAGTTCTGAGGAACAGAACTATTCATTCTGTCACAGCCTTGAATGCTAATTGTCTGAGCGTGGTGGGTGTAAGTGTGTATGTGAGCATGTGATCAAAGAGTATTGACAGCGGATTTCAACATTACTTTCAACGAGTCACTTTCTGCAGTGGCTATATCTAAATCAGTTGCCCACTCACTTTTGGAGTAGCTGTGTTTTAATAACACTCTTTGGGAAGGTTTCAGAAAATTTAAGCATGCTTTCCTGGATATAAGTGGGATTTTTCCTGCCTTTGTGAAAGTTATCAAAATCAAAATGGATTCATTTGTATTAAAAAAGAAAGAACACCTGACAAATAGAGCCAGAGAAGTCCTTGAAGAGAAGGGTTCTCATGCATAAACGCCTGATAACAAAAATCATCACCAAAATCTACAAAACTGCAACCTTGCACAAAGGCCATCAAACAAAAAGAAGTATTTACCCAATAAATACTTCTTAAGTACATCTGCTCAGCAACTGCTGGTCCAACCTCAGGCTGGCATCACCCTTGTTATTGATCCTTGTGCCAAGGATAATTATTTCAAACCAATTATGTAATATTCCTCATTTTTCCTTTAAAAACCTTCGTCTTCCTTTACCTCCCTGACAATGCATATAGTTTACTGTGGCACATGTATTCCCATTGCAATGCCCTATTCCAAAATCAATGTCATTTTCTTTTACAGTGGCCCTCTCTGTTATTTCGGGTGACACCTTAAACTGCTAATTTAGGCCTAGAGCTGAGGACAAAGAGATGTTATGTAACCCACGAAGGGAGCTGAAGGGAGCTGACAACAGTAAGGGCCAGACCACTCCCTCAGGATTTATTATTAAGAGACCTGTGGGCTAATTTTGATCTGTCTATCCACTACCCAATACCTCAGCACCATCCCAGGCTAGATAGACAGAGGAGGCATCAAGGGGTCACCTGGGTCATCAAGAATATTAAGATCCCCACAAGTTCAAACTGGGGAAGGAAATTCCAAGAGAATCATCCTCCTCAGGTGTCCGAGGGTGAGAATACAGTCATAGGTTCTTAGTTTCTGTTTCTGGTTGGGTCAGTAAACCTCCTTCCTCGTCCCTCTTTTCTGCTTATCTACTAGAGACAGAAACTAAAGACCATGGCTTCAGAAGCTAAAAGCCTAAAACAGAACAAAATAGAGCAACAACAAAATAAGGCAGGTTGGACAAGCTTGCTAGAGATTGAGGCACCTGGAATGCTGGCATCTCAGTCCCTAAGTCAGACACCTGCTTGGTCAGTGGACTTGTTAATCTGCTCTGAGCCTACCTGAGCAAGAGAAAAGAGGACTGAAGAGAAGTAGCAGTGCAGAGATACAAATAGCTAAGGTTTAGAAAGGGTATAGAAATTTCCTTTTGGGTTAAGAGACGCTTGGAAGGAGACAGGTTTCCACTGTCTTGTTGGTGTCCAGGCCATGAAAGTGTCCCTAAGATTGTGGGGTGAATTACTAGTGGCACACACATCCACAAACCATTGCCTGGAGCCAGACTGTCAATGAGAGAGGTGAAAGTTTTGATCCAGATATGAGATGGGAATTTTAGACTGGTCTAGACTGGACTTTGAATATGTGGGAGGAGAAAGAACTGAGAAAATGATAGGCTCCTTCCAGAATACTTAACTAGTGTGGAAGGGAAATTCAACAATATTTCATGCTTATGCCTTTGAGTGGAGATAATTCAGTAGATTGACTACTTAGATAATAGATCCAGGAATGCCTCATGATGACCTATGTGTCCTGGATGCTTATCACTCTTTGTGTGACTTGTCAAGTTATCAGTTCCCATATTGACAGAATAGTTAGATTCTGATATCAGAACACCAGACGATTTATTAAAAGATTTTTTTTCTGGTTCTCTTTGTCTGGAAGATTCAATTGGTTATCTTTATTTAATCTTTAGTACATTTACTAGTATACAGAGCCAAAATAAATGCAATTATCAAAGGCACTTAATCTTGTTTTTTGAGGTACAGAGGCTAAAGCATGAGAATCTCTTTTGATATTTTTTCTGTTCTCTTTTATCATGTCCAGTATATCAACAAATCCTGTTATTCTGTCATCTAACTATTTTTCTCCTAACTCCCTCCACTGACATCATCCTAGTTCAAACCACTGGTATTTCTCCCTTGAAGAAATAGCTACTTAACTGTTCTCACTGCTTTTACTCTTGCCCTTCTACTGTTTATTTCCACCTAGCAGCCAATCATGAAAACCTAAGTTTAATCATAACATTTCTCTTGTTAGAAGTTTCCAGTGTCTTTACAGAACACATTGAGTAAAGGCCAAAATCCTTACAATGGCTTTAGAGGCCCTACAAGATTTGTGCACCCCCTCCCCATTTCTCTGACATAATCCCTTATCATTCTCCCTTTTTGTGGTGATCTCCCCAACCAAATGTCATGTATTCTGAAAATAGTAAGAGTTAATATTTATTTGGCACCTACAATATGCCAGACACATTCTAAATACTTTTCCAGTATTACACAGTTAGTAAGTGGTGGAGGTGAGATTTCTCTCAAGCAGCCCAAGTCCAGAACCTCTACATGCTGAATCCCTATACCATACTACCACCCAGTGTGTATGTATGTATGCAGAGAGTATGTATCCATGGAGATACTATATTTCTAAATTATCAGTGTTTCCCACTAATTAAAACAAGCCTCCAGAGCTAAGCAGAACTGGATTCCCATCCTGGGTTTCCTTCTTCTTAGGAGTGTCATCTTAACAACTCCCTCCCAGGATTATTGTAAGGGTTTAATAAGAATATAAATAAATAAACTGTGTGTGGGAGGAGGGGCAGGTGGCACAGTGCTCTAAACATTGTAAATTTTATTATACTTATTTATATGTCTCCCCCCAAATTAATTTTTCCATTCTTAAGCCTCTTATAATGTTTAAATTTAGACATTTTGGAATCTATATTAAAATGGTTTATGACTATATAACTGTATTAAAAATTTGTAGACAATTAACTATATCTACTACATTGTCAAACCGTAGGCCAAGAAGGAGGAGTGGCTCTTTTATTTGTAATTCTGCAAAAGGTATTCAAGACTACAGGCTTTTCATTTTACTTATTTCAGGAAATTTTTTTCAAAGAGAATAATTTACATTGAAGCAGACAAACATACACTAACATTTTATCTTGATGCAAATTAAAAGTGACAAGGTATGATCTGGAATAGCAAAGTTTATAATGGAAACAGCAAATAAACTTTAAATAGGGCATCACAGTCTCAAAGCTGGTTTTATTTAGAGGGAAAAAAGTGGTTATTAGGGCTACACAGGGGGCCAACATGAGTCTATGCATCTAATGTCATGATTATAGTCAAACATTTGTCATGTTAGAGTCAACAAGAACTAGCTTACTATTATAAAACATGATCTTTAAATGAACAAAATATGCTTTTCAGATAGAGCCTCTTGAATTTCCACATCAGTATTAGCTTCAAATATTTTCTTTGCATTTGAATCACTTCAAATATTTTCTTCGAGTCATATTTGCTGTATTAGCTAACCAAAAGCCTGATTTCAGATTCTTAGGTGGTGCTTTCACCACCTTGAAATCTCTATAAACCTCAAATACATTATGGGTGTTCAGTAAATACTTGTGGATTAATTGGATGGCTCACTGATTAATGACATAATGTTTCTCACAAATGCATGAGGCTATTTTTGCATTGCTATAAAGGAATAACTGAGGCTGGGTAATTTATAAAGAAAAGAGGTTTTATTTTGGCTCACGATTCTGTAGGCTGTACAGGAAGCATGGTACTGGCATCTGCTTCTGGTGAGGGCCTCAGGAAGATTACAATCATGGCAGAAGGTGAAGGAGAATCCAGCACATCACATGGCAAGGGAAGGAGCAAGAGAGAGAGGGAGGTGGCACAGTCTTTTAAACAACCAGCTTCTACATGAGCTCAGAGCAAGAATTCACCCATTATGGTGAGGCCAGCACTAAGCCATTCATAAGAGATCCAACCCTGTGACCTAAACACCTACACCCAGGCCCCACCTCCAACACTGGGGATTACATTTCAACATGAGATTTGGAGGGGAGAAACATCCAAACCATCTCAATAAATATTAGTATCTCTGCCTCTAAATGTCTAATAATGCACACACACAAATGGCACTATTTTAAGCACTTGACATATATCAGTGTATAAGAAGTCATTTAATCCACATGAAACCCCTCAGAAGTGGTTAGTAATATTGTCTCCATTTTGCAGATGAAGCTATGATGGCATAAGGATAGTAGATGACATGTCTATGTCACACAGCAGTGTGTCTAATTTGGGATTTGAATCTGGGCAGTGTGGTACCACAGAACACACTTCTAACCACTACATCACGTGGCCAACATCAGGATTACTATCTATCTTGGTGAATATGTGTTCTAAACATCTAACAGTGCTAATAGCTGCTGCCACAAAACATATAGATCACTGTTTGTGATGCCTTCTTTTTTTTCTCTTTATAAACTGGGTTATATTTTCTATACCATTTTCCAGTTGTTGGTGCTGTTTACTTTTTTAAAAAATTATTATCATTTGTTTTTTAGAGATGGGGCCTTGCTGTGTTGACCAGGCTGGTCTCAAACTCTTGGCCTCAAGTGATCCTCACATCTCGGCCTCCCAAAGTGCTGGGATTACAGGCGTGAGCCACCATGCCTGGCCTGGTAATGCCTTTCAGTTATTTGCTGTGTTTTACCATAGCCCTTGTGTCTGTTTCTCATTTGACTCCTGCACTGGCCTTGGCCCATTTTCTATATTACTTCTCATCTCTAACACTTCCCTAAAGTCTCTTTAGCACACAGCTGCCTTTTCATTTTATCATATGTTGATGGACTCTGACTCATAAATATTTGTTTCATTTTTTTTGGAAGCATAGTAACATGATTATATCCTTATGCAGCTATCAAATTATATTTGCTAAGCACCATCATTGCTTATAGCTATTATTCAAATCCCTTAAGGATTTGAAGGGATTATCCAACTTTTTGAAGGGACTGAGATCCCATTTGCTTACAAGAAAGCAAAAGGATGTAATCTTGCTATTCTTTGAGATAATTTTAACCCATGTTATTGACCCTTAAAATATCCTTTATTGGTAAAAGCAGTAATATTAATTTTTGCTTCTGTAAAATAGAGATAATGAGGCAAGAAAAGTAAAAGTCCCCGTCTTACAGTCTGTTGTATTCTTAAACTCAAAATACTCGCTTTAGTCTGGGCATGATGCCTCACGACTGTAGTCCCAGCAATTCAGTGGGGCTGAGGCAGGTGAATCACTTGAGCCCAGAAGTTCCAGACCAGCCTGGGCAACATGGTGAAACCTCGTCTCTCCAAAAAAATACAAAGAAATTAGCTGGAGTCTGAGGTGGGAGGATTCCTTGAGCCTGGGAGGTGGAGGCTGCAGTGAGCCAAGATCGTGCCACTGCACTCCAGCTTGGGCAACAGAGTGAGACTCTTCCTCAAAACAAACAAAATAAAACACAACTCACTTTATTTTGAAGCAATCAGAAAGTATATCATATCAGGGATAGGAAATGATGATTAATATTTTAGAAAGTTACATAGGGAATAGTGCCACCTTTACAAATATCTGCTCCATGATGATCTTTGGGCAAAAGAATGTAGATGGCTAAAAACCGTGGCCATGTAAACAAGACCAATAGGGCTACTGTGACACAGAGAGTCCACCTCTTTTATCCCTCAGTGACATAAGCATTTTCACATCTCTGATTTTTTTATGGATGGTGCCTGATTTTCTGGTTTTAAACTTATTGATGGCGGTTTTTTGAAGGTAACGTAAAATAGCTGCACAATTGAATGCCATCTTAACTAGTCCACACTCTTCTGGATCTCTTCCGTGGTTTCTATTGAGTTTACTCTTAGCAACGGCTAAAATGGGTTGGATCAATAGAACTTCCCTTAGAAACTAATCTACTTCACACAGCATCTCTTAGATGACAAAATAACTGCTTAAAAAATAGAAAATCACATCTCTTAACCAAACATCCCAAATAACTAGTTATGTTGGCTGATTAATTACTTTCTCAAGTTAAGTGAAAATATAAATAGAATGAAGTATTAGTTCAGTTAAAGTTGGGTTTAAATTATTGTAATTAATAACATATATAGTTTGTATTCTAGATTGAATGAGTTCTCTAACCACTTATTTGGTTTAAAATTTGTAAAAATGAAGAGTTGAATTCAGTTTGTTTAGTAGGTGCAGCAATTTTTACAGTTTGTTCTAGTTTTGATTTGCAATTTTGTTTTTGTTTTTGATTTGCAATTTTATTCTGCCTCATTTATTGGAATTGACCAGCCTGGCATTTTGCCATCTTAATTTCTCATTTCTTTACTTGTTATGATTTGGGATATTTGTATTTGCTTATTTTTTCAGCATATACACAAGAAGTTTTCAGAGAGTCTAAAGGTTTTTTTTTTTAATTTTTAATGGAATTACTTTTCAAAGTTGTTGTTCTGATTTTTTTTTCTGTTTTTTTCCTATTTTACTCAGTTGCAAATCAGCTAAAGAGCCGGTGTTTGGTGTTGGTGCTTTTTAAAAAAGCAATTCTCACTTAAAAGAGTGTTTTATTTCAGGAGAAAATTAGAAAATGTATTTAACCCTTTCTGACATTTTTCAATTATGGATTTTTTAATGAAAGTTTTCTTGTCAAAATTTATTACTTTGCATAATTTTGATTTTTAAAATTTAACTAAGGAATGATTTGGTGAATTAGAACTTAAAGCTGCTTAATTCTGACAGATAGGATTATTGGCTTTGGTTTCTTTGTCTTTTCCTGTTGCCGGAACCAAGTCCTCCTGAATAATTATTTAATCTATAATCCTATAACTTCATTTAAGGTGTTTAAGTGCACAAGCATGTTCAGATTCATTTTGCTTTATTATTGCTTAATAAAACTAAATACAAATGAATGAATTACATAATTCAAACAAAATACACGTCTGAGTTATAGCTAATTTTTTAATGCCAAAATTTGAAACTCTTTTAAAATTAAGAGCAATCATTTCAAGCAAACTATTTGAAGAACTTTTAAAAATTAAACCACCAAAAGGGGGAAATATTTATACATTTTAAAAGATAATTATTAAATCATGTTTCTTCAATACAAAGTGTGATATTAACATTATCACAATTATATACTTATGAATCCTCATAATGGCAAAATCATAAAATTTACATCCCTCTCCCATCCAAATAGCAAAAGTTGCTGGCTTAAAATGTACTAATTTAGAAAAAAACTGTCAAAATAGCTAAGGCAATTCTAAGCAAAAAGAATAAATCTGGAGACATCATGCTACCCAACCTCGAACTATACTGCAGGGCTACGGTAACCAAAACAGCACGGTACTGGTACAAAAACAGACACATAGACCAATGGAACAGAATAGAGAGCCTAGAAATTAGGTCACACATCTACAACCATCTGATCTTCAACAAAGCTGACAAAAACAAGCAATGGGGAAAGGACTCCCTATTCAATAAATAGTGCTGGGATAACTGGCTAGCCATATGCAGAAGATTGAAATGGACCCCTTACTTACACCATATACAAAAATAGGCTCAAGAAGGATTAAAGATTTAAATGTAAAACCCCAGCTATAAAAACCCTGAAAGACAATGTAGGCAATATCATCCTAGGCATAAGAACTGGCAAAGATTTCATGAAGATGTCAAAAGTGATTGCAATGAAAACAAAAATGGAAAAATGAGATCTAATTAAATTTAAGAACTTCTGCACAGCAGAAGAAACAGAGTAAGCAGACAGCCTACAGAATGGGAGAAAATTTTTGCAAACTATGCATCTGACAAAGGTCTAATATCCAGCATCTATAAAGAACTTTAGCAAATTTACAAGAGAACAACAAACAGCCCCATTAAAAAGTGGGCAAATGACATGAACAGATACCTTTCAAAAGAAGACATACATGCAGCTAACAAGCATATGAAAAAAATCTCAATAATGCTCATAATCAGAAATGAAAACCAAAACCACAATGAGATACCATCTCATCAGTCAGAATGGCTATAATTAAAAAGCCAAAAAATAACAGATGGTTGTGTGGTTCTGGGGAAAAGGGAATGCTTATACACTGCTAGTGGGGGTGTATAAGTTCAATCATTAGTTCTGCCATTGTGGAAAGCAGTGTGGCAATTCCTCAAAGAGCTAAAAACAGAACTACTGTTTGACCCAGCAATCCTGTTATGGGTATATACCTAAAGGAATATAAATCATTCTACCATAAAGACACATGCACGCATATGTTCACTGCAGCACCATTCACAATAGCAAAGACATGGAATCAACCTAAATGCCCATCAATGACAGGTTAGATAAAGAAAATGTGGTACATACACACCATGGAATACTATGCAGCCATAGGAAAGAATGAGATCATGTCCTTTGCAGGAACATGGATGGAGTTGGAGGCCATTATCCTTAGCAAACTAATACAGGAACAGAAAACCAAATACCACATGTTCTCACTTATAATTGGGAGCTAAATGATGAGAACTCATGGATGCAAAGAGGGAAACAACAGACACTGGGGTCTACTTGAAGATGGAGGGTGGGAGAAGGGAGAGGGTCAGAAAAAATAACTACTGGGTACCTGGCTTTAAACCTAGGTGATGAAATAGTCTGCACAACAAACCTCATGACATAAGTTAACCTATATAACAAACCTGCACATGTACCCCTGAACCTAAAAGTTATTTTAAAAAGTACTAGTTTAACTTAAACAACAAATACCACCTATGCATTAATTCAGATTCTTTCCATAAGTCCCTGAATCTCCTAAGTCCATGGCAGAATATGGTAACATTAGAAACAACTCACAGGTCAGCAAGCTTGAGTTCAATATAACATTCTCAGAGTAGGAGATGTTAAAATTAAATCACTGAGGATAAAACGTTTCTATGGAATAAAATATTGTTAGATATAATCATTAATAATTTTTTCTATGTAAACACTGGTATATGTTGTTACTCATAGAGCTGATTTAACTATTTGGGGCTATCAAGATGCTTTCTTGCTCTTTATAAAGGGAGAAGAAACCTATCACAATCTTTTTTATTCTAAAGTTTGAAGGAAATCCAAGGAGAATCTACATTGTCTTTTTTTTAATGTTTTATTTCAAAATAAAGCTATTACCAGAATAACAATGTGAGTCAGCCAATGTATCAATAAGGAGTTGTGCTAAATTAGCTACATGAAACAGCAGTACCAGCCCAAGCCTGGTAGCTCTGCTGGGTGGCTAGCTCCAGAAGAGAATTACAATCACTGCAGTTTGGCTCTCAGGAAGCCCCATCCCTAGGGGAAAGGGGAGATCACCCCATCATGGGAGCACCCTGTAGGACAAAAGAATCTGAACAGCAGCACTTGAGTCCCAGATCTTCCCTCTGACATAATCTACCCAAATAAGAAGAAACCAGAAGAACAATTCTGGTGATAGGACAAAACAAGGTTCTTCAGCACCCCCAAAAGATCACACTAGCTCACCAGCAATGGATCCAAACCAAGATGAAGTCCAAATCAAGATGAGATCTCATGAATAAGTCTCATGAGATCTGATGGTTTTATAAGGGGTTTCCCCTTTTGCTGGGCTCTCATTCTCTCTGTCGCCTGCTGTCATGCAAGACATTCCTTTCACCTTCCACCATGATTGTGAGGCCTCCCCAGCCATGTGGAACTGTGAGTCCATTAAACCTCTTTTTCTCTATAAATTATCTAGTCTCAGGTATGTCTTTATCAGCTGTATGAGAATGGACTAATACGTAGACCAATGGAACAGAATAGAGAACCCAGAATTAAGCCAAATACTTACAACCAAGTGATCTTGGACAAAGCAAATAAAAACATAAAGTGGGGAAAGGACACCCTTTTCAAAAATGGTGCTGGGCCAATTGGTCAGCCACATGTAGAGAATGAAACTGGATCTTCATCTCTCACCTTATACAAAAATCAACTCAAGGTAGATCAAAGACTTAAATATAAGACCTGAAACCTTAAAAATTCTAAAAGATAACATTGGAAAAACTCTTCTAGACATTGTCTTAGGCAAAGACTTCATGACCAAGAACCCAGAAGCAAATGCAATAAAAACAAAGATAAATAGATGGAACTTAATTAAACTAATTAAGTACAGCAAAAGAAATAATCAGCAGAGTAAACAGACAACCTACAGAGTGGGAGAAAATCTTGGCAATCTATACTTAGATTGCCAACAAAGCTCTAATATCCACAATCTACAAAGAACTCAAACAAATCAGCAAGGAAAAAAACCAAACAATCCCACCAAAAAGTGGGCAAGGACATAGACAATTTTCAAAAGATGATATACAAATGGCCAACAAACATATGAAAAAATGCTCAACATCACTAACGATCAGGGAAATGCAAATCAAAACCACAATGTGATACCACTTTACTCCTATAAGAATGGCCATAAACAAACAAAATAAAAATAAAAAAAAAAAGATATTGGTGTGGATGCGGTGAAAAGGGAACACTTTTACACTGCTGGTGGGAGTGTAAATTAGTACAACCACTATGGGAAACAGTGTGAAGATTCCTTAAAGAACTAAAGGTAGATCTACCGTTTGATCCAGCAATTCCACTCCTGGGTATCTACCTAGAAAAAAAGAAGTCATTATACAAAGAAGATACTTATACATGCATGTTTATAGCAGCACAATTAGCAGTTGCAAAAATATGGAACCAGTCCAGATGCCCATCAGTCAATAAGTGAATAAAAAAATGTGGTAGATATATATCATGGAATACTACTCAGCCAAGAAAAGGAACAAAATAATGGCATTTGCAGCAACCTGGGTGGAATTAGAGACCATTATTCTAAGTGAAGTAACTCAGGAATGGAAAGCAAAACATCATATGTTCTAATTCATAAGTGGGAGCTAAGCTGTGAGGATGCAAAGGCATAAGAACGATATAATGGACTTTGGGGACTTGGGGGTAAGGGTGGGAGGGGCGTGAGTACAGTGTACATTGCTCGGGTGACAAGTGCAACAAAATCTCAGAAATCACCACTAAAGAACTTATTCATGTACAGAAATAAATAAAAATAAAAGGGTTGAGAGTATCTTTGAATATACAAAGGATTTCGTGGAGTCAAAGAATAAAGTGGTTTGTATAATTATACTAAAGTCAAGTTTATGTAGAAGAGTGTGTGTGAATGCTGATTAGCCAAAGTCTGGACCATAGTGGCTATTAAACTATCGCCTCTCAACTTCAAACCCATGCTTCCGTATGTACTTGCTTTTATGGTACTGAGGGCCATTTATTTTCGGTTGTTCCCCATTATGCTTTGCCAACAAGAGGCACTAGAGAACATCTAGAAGGCTTAAGGAGTAAAAATAAACTTGTTGCTATTTACTTCCAATTCCAGTCAGGTGATAGCTCTTTACCCTGACAGTGACAATTGAGTCTAGAAATAGGAGCTGATTCCAGTTTACAGTCTTTTTCTATGCTATTAAAACCAGCCTCATCACATATCTCTCAGAAAACACAACACCATCCAGCCCATGCCTCATCCTCAGAGGACTGAGTCCCACCTCTGCGAGCTTTCTCCTTTTAGCTCTTCAACACCAGTGCTAACTCCTCAGAGATCTGCATTCCAGTTCCACAGGGCTCTCCTCCATGCCCCTGAGTTTTAATGATTCCAACCTTTTAGCATTGTTTCCCTAGCCTAGGTTTATTAGCAGAAAGTGTCCCCCTTTTGTCCTTTTAATTTTCTAGTAGCCTGTTAACAATTCTGTTTAATCTTTTTTTCTGTTAAAGTAATTGGTATAGTTTCTATATCCTCAAAAACTCTGACCTATATAATGGTAGCTAAAGATAAAGGAATGTATGTCATCAGTCAAGATGCCTGCATTAAAGAAGAGATGGGGGCTAAGAGACACATCCTAGGGGACAGAAGAAGGCTTTCCCATGAGGATAATCAGAGAGATAAGATGTGAGTGACCAAAATAACAGCTGAGTAACAGACATTAAGGAATAATCCATGGAGCCATATGGCAGAATGTTCTAAAGGGGTTAAGAATAAAATTATTTTTGAGAACTCTGCATTCTCATTACAATGAAGCTGAGGCTCTCTCGTTTAGAGGACAAGCTTTTAAAATTCTTAGTCATTTGTGTATGGTGGTCCTCATTTTCTATATAGTCCTGAAAAGGGAGCATTGGATGGTCAGCGAAAATGAAAACAGAGGTGTAAGAATGGTCAGATCACCCATTGGGCACCTGATGGTAGGAACTAGGCCGAAGGTTGTTTGAGACTTTATTTTGTTGTAAATTCCTTGTTTATTAGACTTCTCTTTTTTTCTTTTATTTTGTGGAAGTGTGAAGGGAATTCTTTAAAAAGGGCCAATATTCCCATCCTGTACAAGTGTTTAGTATCCTCTTTCATGGGAAGAATAAACATTTATGTGACTCTGTCCATCCAAAATATAAGGAAAAACAACAAGAACTATAGTTTAAATTAATAATCTCAACTTGGGTTTCAGTATTGAAGTTGGTGGTTTAGACTCTGATAATATAGTGGAACATACTTTGGCAGAACTGAAAAATGTTTACTTTCTACAAAGCAACATTTCTAGGGCAAACTGAAAATAGTTATTTCACCTTTTTGACAAATTATAACTAAACCCCAACAATGAAAGAATGTATTAATTTAAAGAGCAAAGTGGACTAATTGCCATTATTAGAACTGCTAATGATGTACTTTGCTATATAATGAAGAAGGATTATAAACAAAAATGTAATTGTAATTGACATTATAAAAAGTGTAATTAAAATTATGTCATATTTTCATATAAGCTATGATTTTTATGGATGACGTTCCCTTTGAAATGTTTTTATCTTAAAGGCTCAGATTTCTTTTAAGTTTGATTGGATTCAAGTCCCTATCTCAATAATCAAATACTTAAGCAATCTGTTTTTTCTGATTCTATAACCTATAAAACTGACTTTTCACACCAAAACTTTCACGTCTAATATTTCCATTAATTTTCATAACCACGAGGCAAGGTAATAATTGGTTATATGTTTATTTTCCTAAAGATAGACATTAGACTATAACTCAGTTTTGACTGTAAAGCTCATGCACTTTCTACTATACCAACTGTTTCCCTCTAACAAACCACAGCTTCCTTTTGTTTTTGGGAGAATATAGGTAGACAAATGGAAATGTGAAACTGATGTAGTAAAGGTGGTACAACACAGGCCCCAGAAGAGTGATTACTTTATAAGATCGCTGAGATAGTGGAAGAACTGACACTATTCCAAGTCTTCTGGTTCCCAGTCAGTTCAGTTTGTGTACCACAACATCCTATGACATCATATGGCTAGACCTGAACTTAGATCAGCGTGTTCATAACCATGATTTTAATGCCACTGCCACCAACAGAGAGTTGCTGAATCCCTTGATGGTATTTAATTTTACCCTGAATCCATTAGTCTGGAGTCTAAAAAACACAATTTTAATGAAATAGAACAACTCAATAGACATACTTCTTTGATATATATAAGAGACAGGAAAACTTTGTCAGTTTGTATTGAGTTTCCCATGCAATTAGAACCATTTCTATTGTCATTATTTTTCTTAGAAGATCTAAAGAATTTCTTAGAAGTTCTGCTATATGTGTGACCATAAGACCAAAACTACTTATCCTCTCAATCTGGGAGGAAGAGCTGATAAAGAGCTTCCTCAGACTTTACAAAAAATCATTTCAACTTCACCTTCTCTGAGTTACCCTGGAGCTGAGTTCATAGGCATTTGGGAGGAGAGAACTGATTTTCTCTATGTTAACATGTGGGAGGAATTTATTTTAATGGCTTGTGTTTTGCTATTATGATTGTTGGTAGTGGTCCCGAGGGGGAAGAAGAGAAAGTCAAGTTTGAGAGTGACTGAGTGACATAGCAGAGAAGCCGAAAATGTTTTAAAAACTGAAGTATCCACTTTTCAATTTTAGTTGTTTGAATTCCTATAAAGTATATTCTTTTTATCTCCCCAGATATTTTGGAAAGCCTGCCACACTTACAAAGGCATGGAAATTTAGAAGGAGAGACATGGAAATTTAGGAGAAGGAATATGTTCTTTATTTTTTTAAGTACTTGTGAGGAAAGTCATTTTTGAAAACTACTTTACTATTAGTATACCATTCTGATTATATAATTCTTCCATACCTTGAGGTATAATTTGTCATTTATTTACCTATTAGTTCGAGCTATCTTTTGAAGCAGTATGCCATAGACTTTTTCATCTTTCACGTGACAATCTTTTGAAAGGTTGAATGCTTAAAGTCAGATATCTTGCCCCACCACACCCCTACTTTATCTTTTCGGTAAGGTGAAATACATAGCTCTTTCAATCATTTGTTCCTTTGGCATAATATACTAGAACATTATCTTAGTTAATTTATCCTAAGCATTTGTTAACTCTTTGATATTGTTCTTCAAATGCAAAGTCCAGTAAAGTACATATACCATCAGGCATGACCTCCTGACAATGTCATGTGTGGCAGGATTACTGCCTTCCTTGATATGAATATTATGTGTCTATTAACATAGCCTAAGACTTCATATTTTTTTCTCTTTTTAAACAAGCTAATAACTTTATTGATTGCTATTGAGATTCTTGTTCCTGTGGGTCTTGTATATGTGAGTTTCTACTGCAAAGCCAACTCATTCTTTATTTGTGAACATTTCTTTAAACCAAGGTGATACATTTAATACTGCGGCTTCTTAATTTTTTTTAGTTGGTTGATTTTAATTCACCATTTTAGATCAAGGAAACATTAAAGGATTTAAAAAAAAAACAATTTGGGGGAGATACTTTTCCTGTTGGAAGTCTAGCCCAGCAAGGAGGATGAGAAGTTCCCCACAGTTCACTACAACTCTGCGTACCCATCAAAGACACAAGTTCTTACTTTAGAATTAAGTAAGAACTTAATTCCCACCCCAACAAAGGCTAAAACCTTAGGACCCACAAGGGAGACAGAATTTGGAGGTCAAGTATTATGAAATTAGATCCACTTGAGAAAGAGTTAGAGTTTTTTATAGACTTACCTTAACAAAGCATTAGAAAAAAAAAACTATGCAATTTTAAGGTAACCAGCCAGTAATAGAATTTTCCATAATAACAAAAATCAACACTCTTCAGATGAGGATAATAGAATGTAAATATGAACAACAATTAACAACATCTAGCACATAATACAAAGTTTCAAAGATGTTTGTGTGTGTATACATGTATAAACTGTCAATAAAAAAGAAGTAAACAGAAGAACCTAAGCCTGGCATGCTTCAGATTTTGGATTAGAAGACAAAGAACTAAAGGAAAATGTGTACAAATAATTAAAAAAAAAAAGATCTTATAGAATCTCAGGAAAGAAATGGAGACAAAAAACTCCAAAGAAATTCTACCATTGGCAAATATAATGTCTGAAATAAAAATTATTTGGATAGGTTGACAGCAGAATAGAGGTAGATGAAAGAAGAAAGAGTTGTTGAACTTAAGGCAATCAATAGAAAAATTTTAATCCAGAGAACAGAGACACAAATTTTGAATAAAAATGGACATCCTTCAAGTCAATTTCAGTGAAATTATCTTGGAAAACTGAGGATGAAACTTGCAACATGCTTTGAAATGCATTAAAAAATAAGATGGATAATATATAGATAGAATTATGGATAGATAAATAGGCTATTATAAGCATAGTAACATGTTAGTTGTGTAATGTAGTTGATAGGCACATTAGTATTCACTGTAAAGTTCTTTTCACTTATATTTGAAACATTCAATAATAACATATTGAAAAAATAAAAAGATGAGAAGATGACACTTCAAATGACAAAAATTTAGACAATGTGTCATAAAAGATCTACACTAAAATAAATTCTAAATACTCTTTAGGCTGAAAAGAAATCATGTCAGATGGAAACTCAATCCTTTAGGTTAGAGATAATATGTCCAGAAATGGTAAATAGATGGATAAATATAAATGATCCTTTTCCCTTCATTATATCTTCAGAAAACAACCGATTATTTTAAAACACAATAAGGGCATTTGAAGATGGGCTTTATATTCTTTGTAGAAATAAAAGATATGAAAACATTTGCAAAAAATGGGATAAAAGGTAAATGCAAGTATTCTCTTGTAAGGTTAATACATTTTGTGAATTGAGAGTTGAGATGTATGAAATATGAAGTGAGAAGTATGAAATATGAAGTATCTGGTGAGAAGTGAGAACTGTGAAGGGTCAATTGTGAACTGTTAAGTGGTATAATATTGATTCTAAATATATTTTTGTAAAAACGTATGTTGCTAAACCAGGAGCAGACCAAAAAAATTAAAAAGACATGCAGCTGAGAAACCAATATTGAAAATAAAATGGAATAGTTAAAAATTTCAATTAACCCCAAAAAGTCAGTAAAGAGACAACAAAGAAACAAAAAAAAGAGTGAAATAGGAAACAAAAAGTAGAATTAATTATAAATACTATATGAAATACATAAAAACTAAACACTCCAAATAAGACACAGAGTTTGTTGGATTGTAAAAAAGCAAAATCAAATTCTGTCTTATATATGAGGTGCACTACAAATACAAAAATGTAAATAGTTAGAAAGTATAAGAATGGCATACTATAACATGTAACAATAAGCCTAAGAAAACTGCCATGGTTATATTAATATGAGAAAAAGTAGATTTCAAGAGGAAAATACTGTAAGAGATGAGGATAGGCAATTTTTAAATGGTGAAATGGGTAATTCATCAAAATAACACAATTCTATTTATGTATGCACTTAAAAACGAGGCACTTACTTTTATGAAGCAAAAACTGATGGAAGTAACAGAAGCAATGCAAAACTCAAAAGGCATGGCTATAAATTTGTAACACCCTTCATTCCCTAATTTATGGAACAAGTGGACCAAAAAAATCTGAAGAAATACAAAAAGTCTAAACAAGAAACTTGAATTAATTGACATTTAACAGAACACTAATATGACATAAAATAATTATATTATGCACATTATTTTCAAGTATACATCAAATGGTGAACAGAATCAGTTATAATTTGTGTCATTAAATATGTCTCAGTAAATTTCAGAAAGATTGAGGTTTTCAGAGTATGTACTGTGACCACAATGGAATAAGATTAGAAATCAGTAACAGAAAATATCTACAGAATCCCCAAGTGTTTGGAAATTAAATATAGTACTTCAAAGTAACACATGTACTAAATAGGAACTCAAGATTGAAACTGTAAATATTTTAAAACAAATTACAATAAACACAATATATAAAAATGTGTGGTACCTAGACAAAGCAGTGCTTAGAGACAAATCTGTAGCTTTAAATGATTATATCAGAACAACAAAACAAATGTTCTACAACCAAGGATCTAAGCTTCTAGCTTGAGAATAGACAATGTAAGTAACAATGGAGCATTAAAGATTTTATAAAAAGCAACAAAAAATGGTAAAATTATCAAAAACCAACTTTTTCAGAACTTTGGAAATTAAACAAATGTTTGCAGTAATCAAGGGTTATATATCCAAGTGGGAAAAAGCTTGAATCTTGCCACAACAAAACTTATAGATGTTACAGAATTACTTCAGTAAAGTCACTAAACAAACAACAATAATAAACAGCAATAATATACACAAAGGAGAGAGGGAATCTCATTTTCAGAGTTGCCACATTATATTATTTAAAATGTCCAGTTTTGACACAAAATTACAAAACATGCAAGGACACAGTAAACTATGACCCACACACAGGAAAAAATGCAATTAATAGAAACTGTCCTTGAGAAAGCTTAGACACTGGATTTGCTGGACACAAATTTTGTCAATTATTTTAAATATACTCAAAGAATTAAAGAAAATAACATCTAAAATAATAAGGGAAAATATGAGAACGATGTCTCATCAAACAGAGAATATAAATAAAGAAAGAAGTTACCAGAAAAAAATGAATTTTGGATTTGAAAAGTAGAATAATGGAAATAAAAAATTCACTAGATGGGCTCAATAGCAGACTTGAGCTAGCAGAAGTAAGAGTCAGTGAATGTAACAGAGGCCAATTGAGATTATTTAGTTTGAAAATCAGAAAGATAAAAGAATGGAGAGAAATTAAACAGAGCTTCAAAGACCTGCAAAATACCACAAAGTATACCAACTATGTACAATGTGAGTTCAAGAAAGTGAGGAGAAAGAGACAGGGGCAGAATGAGTATTTGAAAAATTTAGCCAAAAACTTCCCAGTTTTTAGAGGGAAGTTTCAAATTTTGGTTGTAAAACCTGTAAAAAAAATGTAGATTATGCTTTCATCATAATCTATATATCCAAGAAGCTCAATGAACCCCAAGTAGAAAGAACTCAAAGAGCTCCACATTGAGACATATCATATGCAAACTTTTGAAACTGGAAAACAGAGAGAATCTTTAAAGCAGCAAGAAAGAAGAAACTCATCTCCTACAAGGAATACTTAGTAGGATTCACAGCTAATTTCTCATTAAAAACAGTGGAGGCCAAACCAGTGGACTGACATACTGAAAGTACTGAAAGAAAAAGACTGTACACCAGAATTATGTATTTAGCAAAAGTCTCCTTCAGAATTGAAGGAGAAATGAAGACATTGCCAGATTAACAAAAACAAAGAACTCATTACTAACATACTTGCTATACTTGCCCTTGAAAAAATACTAAAGGGAATCCTTTAGGCAAACAAACAAACAAACAAACAAAAAAATTAGTACAGATAGCAACTAGAATCAACATGAGGATATAAAGGGCACTGGCAAAAATAAACTGCACAGGCAAATATAAAAGATAGTATTAATGTATTTTTTGTGCATAATTTTTCTAACTGATTTTATTTAAAAACTGGATAAGGTAATACTTAAATCTGCATTGATTGGTGCAAAAATATAAAGATGTAATTTGTATGACAATAACAGCAAAAAGAAGGAAGGAGAGTATAAAGCTATATACACTATACTATTGAAATTAAGTTAGTATAAAATGAAACTATCTTATTATAAATGAAGATGATTACTATAATCCCCAGGGCCACCACTAAGAAAATATAATTTTAAATTTTAGTAAAATAAACAAGAGAATTAAAATAATATAATAGAAAATATCTCCTTAACAAAAAAGTAGGCTGTAATGGAAGAATAAAGTAACAAAAAAATATGAGACATGTCAAAAGCAAATAGCAAAATGACAGATATATATTCCAAATTGTTAGTAATTGTACTAAAGGTAAATAGATTAAACATTCCAAACAAAAGGCGGAGATTGCAGGATGGATTAAAAACCCAACATGATCTCTCTATATACCATCTATCTACAGAAGACAACCTTTATTTTATTTTATTTTTTAATGGTGATTTAATTTTCTTTTTTTTTCTAATATTATACTTTAAGTTTTAGGGTACATGTGCACAATGTGCAGGTTAGTTACATATGTATACATGTGCCATGCTGGTACGCTGCACCCACTAACTCGTCATCTAGCATTAGGTATATCTCCCAATGCTATCCCTCCTTCCTCCCCCCACCCCACAACAGGCCCCAGAGTGTGATGTTCCCCTTCCTGTGTCCATGTGTTCTCATTGTTCAATTCCCACCTATGAGTGAGAATATGCGGTGTTTGGTTTTTTGTTCTTGCGATAGTTTACTGAGAATGATGATTTCCAATTTCATCCATGTCCCTACAAAGGACATGAACTCATCATTTTTTATGGCTGCATAGTATTCCATGGTGTATATGTGTCACATTTTCTTAATCCAGTGTATCATTGGTGGACATTTGGGTTGGTTCCAAGTCTTTGCTATTGTGAATAATGCCGCAATAAACATACATGTGCATGTGTCTTTATAGCAGCATGATTTATAGTCCTTTGGGTATATACCCAGTAATGGGATGGCTGGGTCAAATGGTATTTCTAGTTCTAGATCCCTGAGGAATCGCCACACTGACTTCCACAATGGTTGAACTAGTTTACAGTCCCACCAACAGTGTAAAAGTGTTCCTATTTCTCCACATCCTCTCCATCACCTGTTGTTCCCTGACTTTTTAATGATTGCCATTCTAACTGGTGTGAGATGGTATCTCACTGTGGTTTTGATTTGCATTTCTCTGATGGCCAGTGATGGTGAGCATTTTTTCATGTGTTTTTTGGCTGTATAAATGTCTTCTTTTGAGAAGTGTCTGTACATGTCCTTCGCCCACTTTTTGATGGGGTTGTTTGTTTTTTTCTTGTAAATTAGTTTGAGTTCATTGTAGATTCTGGATATTAGCCCTTTGTCAGATGAGTAGGTTGTGAAAATTTTATACCATTTTGTAGGTTGCCTGTTCACTCTGATGGTAGTTTCTTTTGCTGTGCAGAAGTTCTTTAGTTTAATTAGATCCCATTTGTCAATTTTGGTTTTGTTGCCATTGCTTTTGGTGTTTTAGACATGAAGTCCTTGCCCATGCCTATGTCCTGAATGGTAATGCCTAGGTTTTCTTCTAGGGTTTTTACGGTTTTAGGTCTAACGTTTAAGTCTTTAATCCATCTTGAATTGATATTGTATAAGCTGTAAGGAAGGGATCCAGTTTCAGCTTTCTCCATATGGCTAGCCAGTTTTCCCAGCACCATTTATTAAATAGGGAATCCTTTCCCCATTGCTTGTTTTTCTCAGGTTTGTCAAAGATCAGATAGTTGTAGATATGCGGTGTTATTTCTGAGGGCTCTGTTCTGTTCCATTGATCTATATCTCTGTTTTGGTACCAGTACCATGCTGTTTTGGTTACTGTAGCCTTGTAGTATAGTTTGAAGTCAGGTAGCGTGATGCCTCCAGCTTTGTTCTCTTGGCTTAGGATTGACTTGGCTATCCGGGCTCTTTTTTGGTTCCATATGAACTTTAAAGTAGTTTTTTCCAATTCTGTGAAGAAAGTCATTGGTAGCTTGATGGGGATGGCATTGAATCTGTAAATTACCTTGGACAGTATGGCCATTTTCACGATATTGGTTCTTCCTACCCATGAGCATGGAATGTTCTTCCATTTGTTTGTATCCTCTTTGATTTCCTTGAGCAGTGGTTTGTAGTTCTCCTTGAAGAGGTCCTTCACATCCCTTGTAAGTTGGATTCCTAGGTATTTTATTCTCTTTGAAGCAATTGTGAATGGGAGTTCACTCATGATTTGGCTCTCTGTTTGTCTGTTGTTGGTGTATAAGAATGCTTGTGATTTTTGTACATTGATTTTGTATCCTGAGACTTTGCTGAGTTTGCTTGTCAGCTTAAGGAGATTTTGGACTGAGACAATGGGGTTTTCTAGATATACAATCATGTCATCTGCAAACAGGAACAATTTGACTTCCTCTTTTCCTAATTGAATAACCTTTATTTCCTTCTCCTGCCTAATTGCCCTGGCCAGAACTTCCAACACTATGTTGAATAGGAGTGGTGAGAGAGGGCATCCCTGTCTTGTGCCAGTTTTCAAAGGGAATGCTTCCAGTTTTTGCCCATTCAGTATGATATTGGCTGTGGGTTTGTCATAGATAGCTCTTATTATTTTGAAATACGTTCCATCAGTACCCAATTTATTGAGAGTTTTTAGCATGAAGGGTTGTTGAATTTTGTCAAAGGCCTTTTCTGCATCTATTGAGATAATCATGTGGTTTTTGTCTTTGGTTCTGTTTATATGCTGGATTACATTTATTGATTTGCGTATATTGAACCAGCCTTGCATCCCAGGGATGAAGCCCACTTGATCATGGTGGATAAGCTTTTTGATGTGCTGCTGGATTTGGTTTGCCAGTATTTTATTGAGGATTTTTGCATCAATGTTCATCAAGGATATTGGTCTAAAATTCTCTTTGTTGGTTGTGTCTCTGCCCAGCTTTGGTATCAGGATGATGCTGGCGTCATAAAATGAGTTAGGGAGGATTCCCTCTTTTTCTGTTGATTGGAATAGTTTCAGAAGGAATGGTACCAGTTCCTCCTTGTACCTCTGGTAGAATTCGGCTGTGAATCCATCTGGTCCTGGACTCTTTTTGGCTGGTAAGTTATTGATTATTACCACAATTTCAGATCCTGTTATTGGTCTACTCAAAGATTCAACTTCTTCCTGGTTTAGTCTTGGGAGAGTGTATGTGTTGAGGAATTTATCCATTTCTTCTAGATTCTCTAGTTTATTTGCATAGAGGTGTTTGTAGTATTCTCTAATGTTAGTTTGTATTTCTGTGGGATCGGTGGTGATATCCCCTTTATCATTTTTTATTGCGTCTATTTGATTCTTCTCTCTTTTTTCTTTATTAGTCTTGCTTGCGGTTTATCAATTTTGTTGAACCTTTCAAAAAACCAGCTCCTGGATTCATTAATTTTTTGAAGGGTTTTTTGTGTCTCTGTTTCCTTCAGTTCTGCTCTGATTTTAGTTATTTCTTGCCTTCTGCTAGCTTTTGAATGTGTTTGCTCTTGCTTTTCTAGTTCTTTTAATTGTGATGTTAGGGTGTCAATTTTGGATCTTTCCTGCTTTTCTTGTGGGCATTTAGTGCTATAAATTTCCGTCTACACACTGCTTTGAGTGCGTCCCAGAGATTCTGGTATGTTGTGTCTTTGTTCTCGTTGGTTTCAAAGAACATCTTTATTTCTGCCTTCATTTCGTTATGTACCCAGTAGTCATTCAGGAGCAGGTTGTTCAGTTTCCATGTAGTTGAGTGGTTTTGAGTGAGATTCTTAATCCTGAGTTCTAGTTTGAATGCACTGTGGTCTCAGAGATAGTTTGTTATAATTTCTGTTCTTTTACATTTGCTGAGGAGAGCTTACTTCTAAGTATGTGGTCAATTTTGGAATAGGTGTGGTGTGGTGCTGAAAAAAATGTATCTTCTGCTGATTTGGGGTGGAGAGTTCTTTAGATGTCTATTAGGTCCGCTTGGTGCAGAGCTGAGTTCAATTCCTGGGTATCCTTGTTGACTTTCTGTCTCATTGATCTGTCTAATGTTGACAGTGGGGTGTTAAAATCTCCCATTATTAATGTGTGGGAGTCTAAGTCTCTTTGTAGGTCACTCAGGACTTGCTTTATGAATCTGGGTGCTCCTGTAATGGGTGCATATATATTTGGGATAGTTAGCTCTTCTTGTGGAATTGATCCTTTTACCATTATGTAATGGCCTTCTTTGTCTCTTTTGATCTTTGTTGGTTTAAAGTCTGTTTTATCAGAGACTAGGATTGCAACCCCTGCCTTTTTTTGTTTTCCATTTGCTTGGTAGATCTTCCTCCATCCTTTTATTTTGAGCCTATGTGTGTCTCTGCACGTGAGATGGGTTTCCTGAATACAGCACACTGATGGGTCTTGACTCTTTATCCAGTTTGCCAGTCTGTGTCTTTTAATTGGAGCATTTAGTCCATTTATCCATTTACATTTAAAGTTAATATTGTTATGTGAGTTTGATCCTGTCATGATGATGTTAGCTGGTTATTTTGCTCATTAGTTGATGCAGTTTCTTCCTAGTCTCGATGATCTTTACATTTTGTCATGATTTTGCAGTGGCTGGTACTGGTTGTTCCTTTCCATGTTTAGCACTTCCTTCAGGAGCTCTTTTAGGGCAGGCCTGGTGGTGACAAAACCTCTCAGCATTTGCTTGTCTGTAAAGTCTTTTATTTCTCCTTCACTTATGAAGCTTAGTTTGGCTGGATATGAAATTCTGGGTTAAAAATTCTTTTCTTTAAGAATGTTGAATATTGGCCCCCACTCTCTTCTGGCTTATAGAGTTTCTGCCGAGACATCCGCTGTTAGTCTGATGGGCTTCCCTTTGAGGGTAACCCAACCTTTCTCTCGGCCGGGAGTACCCGGCCGTGTGAGCTGTCAGTCTGCCCCTGCTGGGAGGTGCTTCCCAGTTAGGCTGCTCATGGGTCAGGGGTCAGGGACCCACTTGAGGAGGCAGTCTGCCCGTTCTCAGATCTCCAACTGCGTGCTGGGAGAACCACTGCTCTCTTCAAAGCTGTCAGACAGGGACATTTAAGTCTGCAGAGGTTACTGCTGTCTTTTTGTTTGTCTGTGCCCTGCCCCCAGAGGTGGAGCCTACAGAGGCAGGCAGGCCTCCTTGAGCTGTGGTGGGCTCCACCCAGTTTGAGCTTCCTGGCTGCTTTGTTTACCTAAGCAAGCCTGGGCAATGGCGGGCACCCCTCCCCCAGCCTCGCTGCCACCTTGCAGTTTGATCTCAGACTGCTGTGCTAGCAATCAGCAAGACTCCGTGGGTGTAGGACCCTCCGAGCCAGGTGCAGGATATAATCTCCTGGTGCGCCATTTTTTAAGCCCGTTGGAAAAGTGCAGTATTCGGGTGAGAGTGACCCGAATTTCCAGTGCTGTCTGTCACCCCTTTCTTTGACTAGGAAAGGGAGCTCCCTGACCCCTTGCACTTCCCGAATGAGGCAATGCCTCACCCTGCTTTGGCTCGCACATGGTGCGCGCACCCACTGACCTGCGCCCACTGTCTGGCACTCCCTAGTGAGATGAACCTGGTACCTCAGATGGAAATGCAGAAATCACCCATCTTCTGCGTCACTCATGCTGGGAGCTGTAGACCGGAGCTGTTCCTATTAGGCCATCTTGGCTCATCCCAGAAGACAACCTTTAGATCTGAAGATACAAATAGGTTGAAATAAAAGGATGGAAAAAATATGTTATGCAAACACTAACCAAAAGAAAGCTGGAATGGCAATGGTCACAACAGATTTCAAGCAAAAATTATTACTAGAGACAACATTTAAAATTATATCAGAAGCAATCTATCCAAAATATAATAATGATAAATATATATGCACCTAACAACAGAGCCCCAAAATACATGAAGGGAAAACTTACAGACTTGAGGGGAAAAATAGATAATTCAACAATAATAATAGCTGGATACTTCAATACCACACATTCATTGATAGATAAAACATCTAGGCAAAGGATCGACAAGGAAATAAAAGTCTTAAATGACTATAGTCTTAACAGACAACTATAGAACACTCCACTAAACAACAGCAAAATACACATTTTTCTCAAGTGTACATGGAGAATTCTCCAGGATAAACTACATCTTAGGTCATAAAACAAGCCTCAATAAATGGAAAGGAATTTAGATAATACAAAGTGTGTTCTCCAACCATAATGAAAATTATAAATCAATAACAAAAGAAAATTCAGGAAATCCACATATAACTTGAAAATTAAATAGCACATTTCTAAGCAGCCAATGGGTCAAAGTAGCTACAAGAGAAATTAGCAAATAGTTTAATATGTGTGAAAATGAAAAAAGCAGCCTATCAAAACTTATGGAATGTAGCTAAAGCAATGCTTAAGGGAAATTTATAACATATATTAAATGTCTACATTAAAAAATAAGAATTTGAAATCAATAACAAACTTTCACTGGAATTATAAGACACTGGAAAAAGAAAAGCAAATTAAACTTAAAGCAAACTGAAAGAAGAGAATAATCAAGATTAGGCAAAACCAGGGACATCTTTAATTATATCTAAAATATCTGACACTTCTTTTGCCTCAAAGTAAAGATTAGTCCTGGAATCCATTTAAAGAATGTAGACTCTTTGCCCATGTCTCTAGTGCTACCACTCCCACAAAAAATGTTAGTGCCCTTATTCACCAAGTAGTTAATGGATTGTCTGCTTTAGATGATATACTAAGCTGAGTTTTGATTTTAATCCTCAGAGAATTCACATCTAATTGGGTAATCAATCTGCAAACACTGGCAACATTGTGGACACCCTCCAGGAAGTGAGAATGCAGTTTCCTCTGTGATGGCAAGGACTTTAAGGGTGGCAGATGCTGCTGTTGTTAAACACTCGCTTGATGATCAGTCCAAAGGAGAAGAGCTGGGCAGTGTTCAGCATGTTCAGCAGTGTGTCTTCACTGGCTTCCAATTTGTCTCCAGTCCTCATCAGCTGTACATCACTGAGGATTCCAATAGTGACCCTGGAGATTTTAGTGGTGATGCCTAAAGCCTGGAAGAAAAATGACTTCTTGGGACCCAGACTAGTGTTCTGGGCTGGTACAGTGACTTCAGGTGGGGCAATGGCACCTGCACAGATATCAGCTGGCACCTATTGGCCAGCAGTATGTCCCTAATCTCAGTGAAGACCTCCTTGGTGAACACAAAGCCCACATTCCCTCAGATATGAGGCAACAGTTTCTCCAGAGCTGAGTTGTTTTCTGGATGGCCTCAGATGGCCTTGTGCATTATAGTGTTCTTGTCCATCAGCTCCACAGACTTCCCTCAGAAGTATATGTGGATCTGTATCTATTTGGAACCCACAATGTCACTTCCACAATGAGGCATTTTGGTTAATCATCTAAAAGTTGGATGCTCTTAAGGAAGAGTTTGGACTTCCAGGTTTTCCTGTCTTCCTTGGATATCATGGAGGCATATCAGGGATTGCCATGCAGGGTTTAAAGACAGTACCACTTTCATTAGGACACCTGGCAAGAGTCTTGTTGGTCACATTTTAGCAAATCTAATACATAAATTTACTTCTTATTTTTTACTGTATAATAGGCACCACTGTGAATAATCTGTGATTATTTACCTAATTACCAAGTGTTTCAGCGTCCTTGACTCCATTTCTACATTTTAGCCACACTGTATAAAATCATCCCTGAGGAGCTCTTTTATTTTTAGATATAAAGATAATATAAATATAAGATAGCAAGTTATGTTTAAGATATTTGGGGTGGAATATATAAACAAAAATATCAACGTATATATCTTTCTTCTTTATTTCTTGAAAATATGTGGTACATGTGAAGATATGGAAAGCTATGTGTGACAAGACAAACATAACAATACGTGATCTATAGAAATGATTATCTTTACATTCTTCCGTACTTTTGTGCTTCAGTCATCCTCTAATGTCCAGAATCTCTAATGTCTTTACAAATAAATGAATACTATTTTCTCCAATTTTTCAAAGATATATAATTGAGATAACATGAAGTAGGGGAACAGGGTTGAAGCTAGACAGTAAGGATTTGAAATAATTCAGAAGAGACCACACATACTGAACTGAATTTATTTGAGCCTGTTCTAACCTTTGGATCTTATCCCTCCCAGAGGAGATAAAGAAATCCATCCACCAGTGCGCACCGAAAACACTGAGTCTACTCTCCAATACACTGTTGTGTTAGGCATTATTTCCTGCTTGCAGTATACGCAGCTAGAGCATTCAATTCATATATGGTGAGCAGTGGCCAGACATTTCATGACTCTCAAAAATTTTTTCTTGTGGAATAATTTAAATGTTAAAATAACTTTAAATATTTTGCTTTTACTTGTTATGCATTCAGTGTTTAATTCAGAACTGTTGTCTATTATCTTTCCAGGCCTTCATATCTCATATCAAACCTCACAATAAACTTCTCAGTGATTTAAAATACTATGAAAATAAAAAGCTTTTCAAAAGGCCTTATTAGAAGTTGAATTGGGTATCTGAAGGAAGGTTTCCCCTCCTGAAGCCAAAGATGTCTATTTAACTGCTGTGGTACCTAGGCCAAGCATATTGACTGATTTACTGTCACAGATAATCCAGTGTTTGCCTAGAAGCCATTTCAGTTTAAGGGCATGTGGTTTGGCAGGCAGCATTGCTTGCAATAATGTAATAAAACAGAAAAAAAATCCATACCTGGTTGTGAAAGAAGAGAGTCTATTTTGCCAGAGGCAGGTGAAATGGGTCTGCGTGATTTAGTGGTAGGTCAGAGCATAGCCGTATGAAAAAATCCACCATTAGTTTTATTTCTGAAAATGACCACATTCTTTAGAGTTCCTAAATCCTGTGCACTGTTTAGTAGTAGGAAGTAGGGGGAAGGTTGCTAATTTTATTTGTCTTTTGAGGCCATTAGTTTATGATGGTGCTATTACATGGTTGCTCTGGTCAAAGTTCTTTTGGTGCAACAATCAGAATGTCATGTAAGCTTGCTCAACTCTCATAAAATCAGAGACCAGGGAAAGAGATAGAGGTAGGCTTCAGATAAGGTAGAACTGGGATAGAGAGTCCACTTCCTATCTCTAGGGATGCCAGCCTTCCTCTTTGCTGCTCCTTCCAGCAAATCAACTCCATTCTTCTCTTTCAACACACTGGCTTCCTCTGCTGGCCCAGAATCTCAAATCACTACATTTTCTACTTTGTCCTTTTCTTTATCATAGCTTTTATGTCACAAGTTTCACTGCTAAGGAACTGAGTTTCTCAAGCTTCCTTTTTCAAATTTCCCAAGAATAGAAGAATAGAATCCATTTGGATCAATTCATCTAAGTTTTTTTTTTTTGCTTGTTTTTTGTTTTTTGTTTTTTTGAGATGGAGCCTAGCTCTGTCACCCAGGCTGGAGTGCAGTGGCATGGTCTTGGCTCACTGCAAACTCTGCCACCTGGGATCAAGCAATTCTCCTGCCTCAGCCTCCTGAGTAGCTGGGATTACAGATGCGCACCACCACGCCCGGCTAATTTTTGTATTTTTAGTAGAGATGGGGTTTTGTTATGTTGGCCAGGCTGGTCTTGAGCTCCTGACCTCAGGTGATCTGCTGGCCTCGGCCTCCCAAAGTGCTGGGATTGCAGGCATGAAACATCATACCTGACTGAATTCATCTAAGTTTTGATCAAAGTTTTTGCACAAATCAGACAAGAGAGAGAAATAAAGGGCATCCAATAGGCCAGGTGCGGTGGCTCATGCCTGTCAGAAATTCGGAAAGCCGAGGTCAGTGGATCACTTGAGGTCGGGAGCTCGAGACCAGCCTGACCAACATAGTGAAACTCCATCCCTGCTAAAAATACAAAAATTAGCTGGGCATGGTGGCACATGCCTATAATCCCAGCTACTCAGGAGGCTAAGGCAGGAGAGTTGCTTGAATCCAGTAGGCAGAGGTTGCAGTGAGCCGAGATAGCGCCATTGCATACCAGCCTGGGTAACAAGAGCAAAACTCTGTCTTGAAAAAAAAAAAAAAAAGAAAGAAAAAGAAAAAGAAATAAAGGGCATCCAAATTGGTAAAGAGGAAGTCAAGCTGTCACTGTTTGCTGACGATATGATCATTTACTCTGAAAACCCTAAAGACTCCTCCAGAAAGCTCCTAAAATTGATAAAAGAATTCAGCAAAGTTTCCAGATACAAGATTAATGTACACAAATCAGTAGCTCTTCTGTACACCAATACCAACCAAATGGAGAATCAAATCAAGAACTCAACCCTTGTTACAATAGCTGCAAGAAAAAGTAAAATACTTAGGAATATACCTAACCTAGGAGTTGGAAGTCCTCTACAAGGAAAACTACAAAACACTGCTAAAAGAAATCATAGATGACACAAACAAATGGAAACACATCCCATGATCTTGGATGGGTAGAATCAATATTGTGAAAATAACCATACTGCCAGAAGCAATCTACAAATTCAATGCAATCTCCATCAAAATACCATCATCATTATTTACAGAATTAGATAAAGCAATTCTAAAATTCATATGGAACCAAAAAAGAGCCCACATAGCCAAAGCAAGACTAAGCAAAAAGAACAAATCTGGAGGCATCATGTTAATGGATTTCAAACTATACTATAAGGCCACAGTCACCAAAACAGCATGGTGCTGGTATAAAAATAGACACATAAACTGATGGAACAGAATAGAGAACCAGAAATAAACCCAGTAGTTACAACCAACCGATCTTGGACAAAGCAAATGAAAACATAAAGTAGGGGAATGACACCCTTTTCAACAAATGGTGCTGGGATAATTGGCTAGCCACATGTAGGAGAATGAAACTGGATCCTTATCTTTCACCTTACACAAAAATCAACTCAAGATGGATTAAGGACTTAAACCTAAGACCTGAAACTATAAAAATTCTAGAAGATAACATCAGAAAAACTCTTCTAGACGTTGGCTTAGGCAAGGATTTTATGACCAAGAACCCAAAAGCAAACACAATAAAAACAAAGATAAATACCTGGGACCTAATTAAATGAAAGAGCTTCTGCACAGCAAAAGGAACAGTCAGCCGGGTAAACAGACAACCCACAGAGTGGGAGAAAATCTTTACAATGTATACATCTGACAAAGGACTAATATCCAGAATCTACAACAAACTCAAACAAATCAGTAAGAAAAAAATAAACAATCCCATCAAAAAGTGGGCTAAGAACATGAATAGAAAATTCTCAAAAGAAGATATATGCATGTCCAACAAACATACGAAAAAACGCTTAAAATCACTAATGATTAGGGAAATGCAAAGCAAAAACCCAATGTGATACCACCTTACTCCTATAAGAATGGCCATAATCAAAAAATAAAAAAACAGATGTTGGTGTGGATGCAGTGATCAAGGAACACTTCTACACTGCTGGTGGGAATGTAAACTAGTACAGCCATTATAGAAATCAGTAAGGAGATTCCTTGAAGAACTAATAGAACTACCATTTGATCCAGCAATCCCACTACTGGGTATCTACCCAGAAGAAAAGAAGTCATTACTCAAAAAAGATACTTGCACAAGCATGTTTATAGCAGCACAATTCACAACTACAAAGTCATGGAACCAACCCAAATGCACATCAGTCAACAAGTGGATAAAGAAACTGTGATATCTATATATCTATCTATATATATATATGATGGAATACTACTCAGCCATAAAAAGAATGAATTAACAGCATTTGCAGTGACCTGGATGAGATTAGAGACTATTATTTTAAGTGAAGTAACTCAGGAATGGAAAACCAAACATCATCTGTTCTCACTAATATGTGGAAGCTAAGCTATGAGGACACAAAGGTATAAGAATGATACAATGGACTTTGGGGACTTGGGAGGAAGAGTAGGAGGGGGGTGAGGGATAAAGGACTACAAATATGGTGCAGTGTATACTGCTTAGGTGATGGGTGCACCAGGATCTCACAAATCACCACTAAAGAACTTACTCATGTAACCAAATATCTGTACCCTAATAACTCATGGAAAAATAAAAAATATGTTTTTGCACCAGATAATATCATAGGTCCCTTGTCAGCCTATAAATTGGTGCCTCAAACGTGATGTGTCAGGTCACTTGTCATGTGGTCTACCATGCATTCAGCATGGACTATGGACAGGAAAGGCAACAAGTAGTAGGCATGTCTAATATAATATTAGCTTCTAATTTTATTAAAGGTGGCTATGCCTTCTTTTATTAAAAAGTGTTGAGTGCCTGCTATATGCTACTATGCTGAGTTCTCCATGCCACCTTCTGGAAATACAACTGTCCACAAGATGGAAAATCTCTGTTCTTCACTGATTTGGCCTGGCCGCTTCATCCTTAGTTTCCCTCAAGCAAATTTATTCACTGTGTACTTTATTTAGGCTGTATACTCCCACTTCTGAGTCTCATAATATTCCATATCCTAAATATCCCTGCTTATAGTAATGCATGAAGCCCTACCATTTTTATTATTCCAAAAGCTGTGTAAAGCCTATTCTTTCACAAAGTGTTTTCACTCCATCCTGTATCAAAACCACTCGCAATTTCTTACCAGCCCTTCACTTTACCTTTTGGGTATTTATCACCTTAAAATATTCTTCCTTTAGTCTTTATCCTCTTTCCCTATCTCAGCTTACAGAACGCCCCTGGGCTGATTAGAAGACTGTGTTATTGAACAAGTTGAAGCCATAGTATTCTATATAAATGTACATTTGGCTTAAATTATTCCCCGTAAGTTAGACTTGAAGAAGGATTTAACTTTATTATACACAAATTTGCTTTTCCAGTACAGAGACTGTGCAAAGGCATTTCCTGTAGTACAAGAAATTGGCTAAATAAATGTGATTCTCTGGTGATTCATTGAGCTGGTAAAAATCCAGGTACACTATTGTTTCTTTCTATAGGTACTTTAGCAAACCAAGTGAATAGCCCACTAGAGAAAAGTTGTCACTTTCACTGATTCATCAACACTTTTCCCAGCAATCACAGTACCTGCACCATCTGTGTTTAGTACTTTACAAAAAAAAAAAAAAGAAGAAGAAGAAGAAAAAAAGGCTCTTTGCAACTGCCATACAAATCAGGGGCACTAACAAGGTCACACAGACGGGAATTTCAGGACTCCAAGAAGATGTTCTACTGCATGGCAGTAAGCAATAACAGCATTCTACACAAGTTCTCCAGCATCCCAGGCTGCTCTGCTCCAGCCTAGAGCTGCTTTGGGTCCACTGGGAAATGTGTATTATGCCTGGGTTAATTTGCTGATTAATCTCTAGTCAGTGGTTTGTGCTTTCCCCAGATGGCCAATTAAAATTTACAACTGGCAGAACAGTGTCCTGTTGGCAGGCTGCTGAGGGGCTAAACCTAGAGGCAGTGACAGAAGGCATGGGCCGAGTTTTGCCTTGTTTTGCCCTCCCCTTTTCTTTATTTCTCTCTCTTGCTCTTTTTTAAGCTCTGGATTTATTCAGAGGAAAGTGTAAGCCGGGCTTATGCGGTAAGTGTGAGATGTGGGGTGTAGTTTACAACTCTGCTGCTATTTACTCTTCAACACTCTCAGGGCCGCTCCAGTATTCCAGGCATCAACGGTTTTACCCATAGCAAATATAGCTGACAAAATCAGCCAGGGGGCACAACTGATTTAACAGCTTCTGAAATGTAATAGCCTTTTTTTTCCCCCTGATTTGCAGTCCCCGTGGATTGATGGTCTAATATCATTCACTTCCTCACAAATATATAAAACATTTACAGTTGTTTGTGTAAATCAAAGGCAAAGTGCTGTGTGTGAAGCTGATAATAAGTAATGCTGTGATATATATAAAAGATAACATACTTTTACAGCAGTAGCCCCCCAAATTAACTGCTACTTTTTACTTAGCATTCTATACAAATTGCATTGTATACACATGTGAATAAAACATACAGCAAGGAATTTAATTAAAGAAATACATTTGATATTACTCTTTATTTTATAGTGAAATATTTACCATGTGCTTCAAATACATATGAGTCATCTGGATTGGAAATTTTGAAGGAAATTTAATCGACTACCATTGATCTTTACATAAGCCAAACATGGTAATGATGTATGGTATTATGATAGTTTTTTATTTCATTAACTGTTGATAATAGTTGCCAGAAAATAAAATAAATACATTTCTTGATACAGAAAAAAACATTTTTAAGATGCATGTTAGATTATTGATGGTAAAAATAATTTAGGGGACTCAAGTATAAGTCTCACATTAAATAAACAGGAAGAGAAGTGGTATTGTGTTAAGTTGCCTTTATGTAAAATGTACAAAATTTTGGATATTTTGGATTCTGTTATTATGAACAGCATATGATGCATAATTTACATATTGGACATTGAGTCCCTATTAGACATTGAGCCCCTATTAGATCAAACCTCAAGTTCACACATGGCACTCTGTGAGTCATATTCAGTATGCCATCTACCACAACAAATATGTAATTGTTAAATTAATTTTTATGAAATAAAATTTAAAAGTATTTAGAGACATGTTAAGTTCCTTATGGACAATGACTCTATCTTGTTAAGCTTTGGTCACAGCACCAAGAATACTATCTTGTACATCATATATATAGTGAGCTTTCAAGAAATGTTTGAATATTACATTAAGAAATAATCCTTCATCAAATAGGAAAAACTAAATTTACTCCCTGCAAGATTTTCCATGTCAACCTCCATCTACATGATATCTCTCGGAATATTTTTCAGAAGGGAGTCTCTCATGTGTTCTGGCCTTGAATAGGACTTGTCCACATGATCACAGGATCCTTTGTGGCAAACATCATGTATCCCAACTTTTTTGATCCTCCACAGTGTTAGCACCAGTGTATCTGCACAATAAATATATCTTGAATTGTATTCAAAGTGCTTCCTGGATTGCTGCTATACTTTACAGAAACAACTCAATTTCCTTGGTAAATCTTTCATACTATGATGCCAAACCTTAACTATGCAGGATTTCAGTTCAACTCTTAAGGGAAGTGGTATAGACCAAAAGAATTATAAATGGGATATCCGCAGACAAGACAGAATATATTTTTTTGTCTAATCACATAGACTACAAATTTCTTTGAGGTTTTACCCATTAAACAAAGCACTTTTATGTAGAATATTTGTTATTCTGAGATATTTGGCAATACTTAAATCATATTTGTTCTCAGTGGATTTGGGGAGTTTGTATTTAACTAGTAGCTGATGCTCTGACTCACTGGTGAGATGCTAGGACCCAGATAAGAGGCGATACAGTACTCCTAATTGGAATTGATCCATGAATCATCATGTCTTAATGGATGGACTGCAAGTTAACTTCACATGTATTTATTAAGCACATATTCTATTCAATGTACTGTGTTAAATACTATTGGGCATCAGATATAGTTCCAAATATCAAGAAGTGTGTGATCTATGAGCCAAAATAAGAGAAGGCATAATCTGATTACTGGCAAAGATAGAGTACAAAGACACATGTAGGACGCATATTAGGAAATGACTGATTTTTGTCTGAAAGCATTAGGAAAGCCTTCTTGGGGGAGGTGAGTCTTATGGGGGAGGTGAGTCTTATGGAATAAGAAGGGAGAAGGGAAGGGGAATTTCCAGGAAGAGGAAATTGCATGAGCAAAGGTATAAAGGTAGAAAGATCTTAATCTAGTTTAGGGAGTAAGAATTGATAAAAGGATGATAAGAATGTGTGAGTATGGGTACAAAATGAATCTGGAAAGGTCAATTGGTAAATTTGAGGTATAGAAATTTGAACTGAGTTTTTGATCAAGGCAGAGTCTTCAAATTTGTTAGGCACAGAAGGCATCCTAGTTATATCTTCATTTAACAATTAATAAGAGATGTGGAAATCTGGCAGTCGAAAGAGAAGTTGGCACTATTACAATAAATTAAACAAGAGGTATGAGAGTGGCTGACCTAGCCATGATGGTGGGAATAAAGAAGATGATGAAGAGCAGAGGTATCTGTGATGCAGAACTGACAAGACAGGATGATGATTAGGACGTTGAGGATAAGGAAGAAGGTAATGTCAGAGATGGTCTCAAGTTTCTAGGCTGGGAGCCAAAATGGGAGGCAATGCCCTTACAAGGAAAAATATGACAATGGAAAGATTATGTTTATAGGGGAAGAGAGTCCACTGAATTTTTTATTTGTTGATTGTGAGGCATTGACAAAGTATCATTTTTTTTCTATATATAACATGTTGTTAGAAATACAGGTCTGCAATTGGAAGTGAGTTAAAGACTAGTGTTGTGTGCTGGGCACAGTGGCTCATGCCTGTAATCCCAGCACTTTGGGAGGCCAAAGTGGGCGGATCACCTGAGGTTGGGAGTTCGAGACCAACCTGACCAACACGGAAAAACCCTGTCTCCACTAAAAATACACAATTAGCCGGGCGTGGTGGCACATGCCTGTAATCCCAGCTACTCGGGAGGCTGAGGCAGGAGAATTGCTTGAACCTGGGAGGCAGAGGTTCGGTGAGCCAAGATCACACCATTGCACTCCAGCCTGGGCAATAAGAGCGAAACTCCGTCTCAAAAAAAAAAAAAAAAGACTAGTGTTGTGGATTTGTTGGTTACCTGTGTAATGCTGTGTGTAATGTGTTAACTGAAGTAATCGGGATAGATAATATTGTCACTGGTCAGCTGACAGTACACACTGGCTTCACCACACAGATTATTAAAGTATTAGATTACTTCTCTATGGAGTGGTAAATATAGCTGTCCCAAGCTCTCCAACGTGACCTCTCCCTGAACCATCCTGGCACCTCTAGAGAGAACCTGTGACTACTGCAGCAAAAAGACAATTAGAAAGTTAACATCTGCCCAGCATAAGGCCTCCAGCAAACTAAGGCAATGCTGGGGCTCTGCCTATTCTCAGTGGTTGATGCCATTTTTAAATATAAATTTTTTTGGTCATTCTTACCCACAGAAGGAATTTATAGCAAGAATAGAAGCAAGCTGAGGTGTATGCCAGATGACATGACAGGTAGGAAGAAGTGCTCACAAGGGACATAAGCCTTTCTCATCTTTGTACCTACTATACTCTTTAAGTTAGTTGCCATGGTGGGACATATAATGAGATAAATTAAAAAGACATTATATAATAGAGTTTTTATTGTGCGATGATATAGTTAAATAACAAGATGGCATATGCAAAGATGATCAGTATAAACTTTTAATTCTTTTCTTGTATTTTAATGGGCACACAATTTGGCAAAATGCATTCATGTGAGGCAAAGAGTTGTGAATAAAAAATGTTGTATTATACACAAATTTACGAAGTTTTATTATACACAAATTCATGAAGTTTTATTCTATATAATCCTGCAGAACTTAACTTATACAATCTTCTGAACTGAAGGGAATTGAATTTCCCTGAAATTATTATGCCCACTGCAACACATAATGTTTCATTAATATGTCCACATTTTCTTTTTTAAAATTATGCCTACATTTGGGAAAACTTAAAGGTACATAATCTAGAAAAATGCAAAACAGGGAGAGCACATTGAGTCCATACCAGAAACAATCGCTTTTGACTACTGGATCATGAATATCTTACCTACAAGCTTCACATATCCTTGTGACTATTTTTGAGCAAACTATAAATTCTTAGATCTCAGACTTTTCCCTGATTTTTCTTTTTGTTAGGTAGAATAGAACGTAACAGATCATTCCAAGGCAAGATTGTTGGAGTTTTCCAGTTGAAAGGTCATGTAGCAAAATCAGTGTGCTAGCTGTAATCTTATCATGCCTTTCTCAGCATGGGAGAAATTTAAGTATTCATGATATTGTAATTACACATACTGATTCTGTTTCACTAATGACCTTGGACGAGAGTTAGAAAGGTATGTTTTCCCCTCATCACAAGAAAAAAAATTACTTATTCTAATTATTTGCTATTGAATTTATATTATACAATTTTTATAAATAATTTGATCTGACAATTAATTGGTCCTACAAATGCCATTCTTTTCTTTCATCATCTACTTTCAGAGAGAACAATTTTGAAGACATATTTCTAAGTTATTGTCCAATGAATTACAGTGAATAAGTCTTACATAAATGATAAAAATGTAAATATTAGATCTATGCCCCAATAAAGAGGTGGGTCAGAATATTGTAAGATATTACAGGGGGCACCCCAGCTTATTGTCACTATTTTCATTCTTTTAATTGTACATTCTTAATTGTACACTTAAGCAATGTAGAGTGGGGTGAGCCCATAGCTACTTTTTGCATGAACATATGTATGATTATTTAATCAAATATCAAATCAACCCTTGCCTGTTTTACAGTGACCCGCAACACTTTCTAGTAAGGATTTTCGAAACTGCCAGTTCAGTAGCAAGCAATAGTGGTATATCTACCCCCAGTGCTTTTGGTAGTCAACACAATTTACATTCCTCTCCAGAATGGGCACAGACATACTGAGGCATTTGGTGCATTTAATGAGATTTTTACATGAAAATATTTCTATTTTACCTTAATTAGGCAATTAAAATAAAATAATGAACTCTTAACAGCTAGATGGGTCAAACACAAGTTAAAAGAAGGCCTTTTGCTGTGTTTCATTCTTTTAGTCTAAGATAGTGAATAATATGTGGAACAAATAAAATACTTATTATTAGGACAATGAATTCTTATTTGAAAATCCAAATGACATGAAACAATTATAACCTTGGTGAAGAAATAGCTACTCATTTGCAAACTCATGTTATATGCCTAAACACTGTACTTTGGGAGATGATAATAGGGACAGGTAAGTTGTAGGATGGCTGTGTATGAGCTGAGATCCTCCAATGATGCAACTACATGGGACCAAATTAATGTAGGTAATGCCTGAAGAAGATAAAGGCCATAACTGATGAGACTGCATGACTATATGCAAAATAAACAAATAAGCTAATAAATAAAACCAAAGAGAGACAGAAAGTAGGAAAAGAAATAAAAAAGAATGAACAAATGAAAGGAAGAAACAACTTTTAAAATAATTTTTAAGTGTAACATCAAGGCAAAGTTTTCCTTTCTAGAGGGTGAGCAGAACTTTGAAAATGCAAAGCTATGATGTCTGTCAAAAAGTTCAGGCATATTAACTGTTGCTCAAATTTTAGTGCCTGTTTGCGGAATCTGTGACACTGAGTGTAAGTGAAAGGGGCAGGTAGAAAGAAGATCCCTTTAAATTAATATATATGCATTATAATGATATATAATGTTTATGCATTATTATTATTCATTTTGTTATGTATAGTTTTACTCATTCATTTATTCACTAAATACTTTTATTATCTAACACAGGAAACACATACCATTGAATAAAACAGAAATGCCCCTACTGTCACAGAGCCTATATTATAGTTGGTAGGCAACAGACCATAAACAAATACATATGAAATAATTATAATGCTTATTAATGCTATGGAGAAAAATATGGCGGAAGTTAGGTTAGGGAATGGCCTAGAAGAAGCATTTCAATTTTAAATAGGAATATCAGGAAAGGTCTCATTAAGATGGTAACTTACAACCAAACACATAAGGCAGGTGAGGGAGTAGGCTTTATGGGAAGGCAGAGAAGTCCAAGCATGGGCCTGGCATGTTTAAGGAAAAGGAAGAAGTCAGGGTGCTGGCAGTATGATAAGGAAGAAGGGAAGTAAAAGAAACTGTGGTCTAAGAGGTCAGAGAGGATTTCATGGGGCCTTTTAGACTAGTGAAAGATGAATTTTTTGCTTTGTTCCTTTGTTTTTGTATTTTTGGTTTACTTGGAGATGCTGTTGGAGGTTGTGAGCAAAGTGACAAGGAGACAAGAGCAAAAGTAGGGTCATCTTCTAGGAGGCTATAAAATCCAAGGCAGAGGCAGTGGTGGTTTGATGATAGTCATAAAAGGAGAAAGATGTGGTTGGCTAATGATCTACTTGAAAGGTGGAGCTGTAAACATGGGCTGATGAATTGCATGTGGGTTTCAAGAGAGAGAAAGAAGGCAAAGATTACTCCAAGTCTTGGACCCTGAGTAACTTGAATGGAGTCACTATTTTCCAACATGAGCTGAGATTGCTAGAGAAGTAGGATTGGAGTGAGAGGTGAAGAGGATTTGAATATATTCAAATTTAAGATATTTTAAGATGTTGAGTAGGTGGCTAAATCTATGAACTTGGAATTTAAGAAAGACAGGTGGGAATTAGTAACACATATTTGGAAGTAGTGAGTACACAATTGCAATTAAAACCAGCAGATTGGATGAGCTTCACGCTTGACATGAGTGGAGATTAAGAAGAGGGAGGTTTGAGGGCTGAGCTTTGAGGGTTTTCAATGCATAGAAGCTGGATAGAAAATGAGGGAAAAAATAACAGAAGAAATTGAAAAGTAGTGACCAATGAGGTGGGAAAAAGATCAAGAGGATGTGTTTTAGAAGTTAAGTGAATCAAATACTTTCAGAATGAAGGAGTAAACAATCGTATCAAATACTACAGATGTGTCAAGTAAGGATTGAAAATTAATCACAGATCCTTGTTTTTATGGATACCCTTTGGAATTCCGAACTAGAATAGAAGCTTCAGTTTTATCTGATGTCATATTAGAACAAAAGCAATACCAAGTTTGTTCAGTACACTTTCCATCTGCAGCACAGCGATCAGAATGACTAGCTGATGTGAACCTGAGTAAATTTTCACCTGCACAAAAAAGAAAATGAAGAGTCCTTCCTATAGGACAATGATACAAAGAGAATCTGAAGGTTCATGGTTTTCTATTAATAATTTGAAATGCAATCTCATTTATTCAAAGGTTGCTATTCTGCATACTTTAATGATAATGTGAGGAAATGAAAAGGCCCCAAGAGAAGTTGTCATATACTTGGGAGGTACCATAGATTCATACCACGTTAGGAAGTTCTTCGATCACAGGGCAGCTTGAGCTGCACCTTTGGATCCACTTCTTACTTGAGCCATGTTGCAAGGGGAGGCGTGTACTAGGAAACATCCCAAGGGGACTCTGGGGACGAAGGGTCTGCCTACTAGGTCTCAAGGGCATCTTTATGGAAAAAGAAATTCTAGTGTTGGGTAGTGAAATTTGTGAGACTTCATGTTCTATTTTTATAATGATTTTTCATAAATAAGCAAAAACATGTTTCTGTGAGGAAGAGAAGCAAAGGTTAGTGACTACAAGCAAAAACAATGGTTTGGTAAGAATTTTAGATGTATCTCAAAGAAAATAAAGTCATTTTTGCAGCAGTTTCAAAAACTTACCAACTGTGGGAAAAAATTTTGTATAACAAATGCATTACATACAACAGTATCTAAATGTAATAAAAGTGAAGCAATCACTCACTTGGTAAATATTTTTATTGGGGATCTACTATATTCTAGATCATTTTGCTAGCACACAGAATACATGCTTTCAGAAGATTTATAATGAGAGTTCCCATTAAACTTAGTTTCATTTCATACGTCAAGGAACATTATCTGTCTACAGCAGACTGCGTGTTTGGTGAGGCATTGCCACATTCACAAGAATCTCTGTCCCTGTGATAAACTGGAATATAACGCTGATTCCTAAAGCCTGGAGCTGAGAAAGAGTTTTACCTCTCTTCCACACAAAGCACAGGACTTTCCTGCCAGAAGAAGACAGCAAGCGGCTCTGCAGAACAGGCTTTGCCTAACTCGCCCACTTGACTGCACAAATGGAGAAAGTGGGAGAGTGAGTGTTCATGGCAGGAAGAAGAGAGAGGATACTGTACAGACACTGACCTTTAAGGCACATTAACGCTCACGTAACAAGTCGCCCAGTTAATGTCCTGGGCTCTGAACAACCAGATTAACAGCTCTTCCTCCCTGGTCAGGGGATGAGGAGACCAGCCAAAGCCCTCTTTCCAAAGACCTTAGTTTTCTCATATATATAATGAAGCAGTTATTATGAAATTCTCAGATACCATCCAGCCTAAAATTCCACGTGGCATAAAAACAGAATTTTGAAAATAATATGTACATTAACACTTTTAAATCCTGCATTTTAAAAGGATTGGCATATATTTGCTTCTCAAGCTGTGGTGGGTAGAATCAGCTTCAGCTGGAAATTGTTAGAAATAGAGTCTTCAGGACTTACCCCTGGTGAACCGAACCAGGATCTGCATTTTAACATGAGTCTCATTTTATATGCACATCTAAGGCCACATTCAGACCAATCTTTGAGTAGCAAGTTTATAGAGATAAAACCACAAGGCTCGTTGAATTTCAATAATAGTGGGTTACACTAAGACAATTACAAATGGACAGCAGCTCTCCTTACCATTCTTTGAGGGTTCTATTTACTACAGAGAATTACAATGTAACTAATAAATAGAAAATCTGTCTAATGACATCTAGGATTGTCATTTCCCATTCAGTTAAGGAAAGAAAGGAAAAATGCCTTCTTGGTACTTGTCTTCTACATATATATTGAAATTTTATTTAAACTTACAATATCATCTAGTTACACCTCCCTGATTCCCTTGTTTGTGCTACTTTGAGATTCTCAAAATGTTTGCCTGACTATTCTGAGTCTTCTCCCAAGGACTATTTTGGAAAGGACTTTCTAAAGTTATCAGGAACTTATATGAAGTTCTTTAAAGATCATTGAAAATCAATTGCTTTGAAATCAACTATGTATTTTGGCTTATTCTAAAAACTATAAAAGAAGTTATAAAAATATAACCATTGCACATGTCTATCAACATACTTATTGTCAAATTTTCTTGTTCCTCATTCAAACGTATAACTTAATTTTATTTGGATGAACTTAAATAAATCTGATATGAAATTTAAATCATACAATTATTTTAGTATAATTTCAAGACTTATTAATCATAGAGAAATATGAAAAATGATTAAAATACTTTAGTATGAGTTGTTCTTAAATATAGAAAACATCTTATCCTGAAATACGAAGAAGGAAAGTTTAAGAAAATATCTAGAAGGAAATGGCACACCGTTATTGCAATCCAAGGAGCACTGATAGCTAGCAGTTAACAGTATTTTTAGTTGTAAATACGGAAAGCCTAATCAGTGTAATTTCACAATAAGAAAATTTTTACTGTCTTCAGTGACTTAAAAATACAGAGATAGTCTGGCTTTCGGTGATTCTGGACCCAATGGCTCCAGGTTTTTGAACAGGACTTGATTTCTTTCTTTCCATTCATTTCCTCCTCTCTACAGGCCTCCAACCTCAGCCAACTTCCCTCTTGACATCACACTGGCTGACAGCAGCTTTCAGCTCTAGGTGCTTTCTTGATTTACTTCAGCAAAGAAAAAATACAATGCTTTTGTCTCAATATTTTTAGCAAAATTCTGAAACCTAGTGTGATTGAACCAACTTAGGACCCATACTCACTTCTAAAGCAGTAACCCAACCAGGGGGATGAAATGCACTGATTAATCTAGTCTTAAACAAGCCTCCATGCTTGATCTGAGGAAGGCGTGAACTTACCTAGAAGCAAGTAAATAGCTCATTGGAAATAAAGGTTCCAGGTGATAGAAAAAAGGGAAATGCATGCTGAAACAGCAACCAACATTCACTCTACCTGGCCTGATAGCTAGCTTTCCCTGATGGGAAAGTAAACAAGTGAAATTTCATTTGGTGGTAGGTGTATTTTCATATTTGCATTAAAAATACCCTAAGGGGAAAAAGTAAGGACATTCTGGAGGTAAGATTTAAGATGACAGACAGAAAGAGAGCTGAAGACTTCCCAAAATCTAAAATCAAACTTGGTTCAGAAATACGGGAAGCACCCTTACTTATTTGAAAAATATTTTGGGATTGAAAAATAAATTTAATTATACAAATACTTTTACTTAAAAAATAAAATACTTCATATTGTGTGGGTGCTGTTATCCTTCTGAAACAAAGACACAATCCTGTTTTTCCTCTAATCAGAAACATTTCGTGATGACCCATTGCTTATAGGGTAAAATCTAAACTCCTTAACAAGAGGGTTTCCACACAATCTATCTCTAATATTTCTATCTTTAATTTCTTCAGTTCATTCTGCCCTTCCCCACCTCATGTTCTTGCCTCTGTGAACTCTGCACTTTTCTCCTTCCCAGACCCACCAACCATTTTCATAAGTTCTTGCCTTTACTTATTTGTGTCTTTACCTGGGACACCTCTCCTCTATTTAGCCTCATACCTCACCCCATGCTTCTGATTCTATGAGGCAGGAGGCCCCTTTCTGCTTTTGTGCCATGGTTATCACACTTATCCCCTTCACAGTGTTATTACTGGTTGCCTCTTATTTTACTGTAAACTAGTTGAAAGTTGTGAAAATGTTTTATTCAGCTTTGTGTAGTCAGAACCCAAGACACAATAGTCTTTCAGTAAATGTATATAGTCAGTTAAATTTTAAGGCACTCAAAGATAACAGGAAACACTGCATTCAAGAAAGCATTTTTTTTTAACATCAGGGATTATAAATTCAAATTACTGGTTTGACACAAATCATTGTAGATAGATAGATAGATAGATAGATAGATAGATAGATAGATAATTTGGTTAGTTTTTTTAAACGAAATATTGTTGTTTTCAAATTTTACTGTTACATTAAATGTTTGTCCAAACAGGTCATATACTAGGAAGCTTCTTTGTTGAGGTAGAAGTTATAGGAGGAGTTATTTCTAGAATTAGCAGATTATTGAATTTGCTAAACATCTAGTTGCTTATTAGTCAGGCAAAAGAGTTATATTATAAAAAAGAAATATGTGAATGATGCATGTGTAGTTTTATGGGAAATTGCCAGCGATTTTGGGAAATACTATATATACAGTATTGGAGTTCAATGTAACATATAATCACAGTTTACTTGTCACTTGTCTACCTCTAGTCTTGGTAAGTAATACAAGATACAAGTAGAAAGAACCACAATGGGGTCAAACATTATTATTTGGGAGAAAGGGATTCAACTAATAACCGGGATATTCAATCTACCCACTGAGCCTCAGTGTCCCAATTTATGAAATGAAAGCATTCCAAGAAAAGCCAATAAATTTTGTTCTCTGACATTTTGAAGCAACTTACTGAAACCTAAAACTTTGGGTCATTTGTTTTCCCTTCCAAAGATATCATCTCATGTCTTTAAAAATATTTTTCAGTGATATTGGCAGCATTCAATGTATTTCAGAACATTTTTATAATTTTTTAGAGAGTAGAACATAAAATTAACATATACTTAATAATGAAACAGAATCTTTATTTTGTGTGTGTGGTTTTTGTTTTGGAAACCAGTGAAAAATTACTCTTAATTTAATAAATAAACTGTCTAATATGGTTTGGACACAAAACTAAGGTGAAAATACAATTAGTGAGTCTTTTTCAAAGATGATACATATTTAAAGACGGCATATCTGGCTGGGCGTGGTGGCTCACGCCTGTAATCCCAGCACTTTGGGAGGCCAAGGCGGGCAGATCATGAGGTCAGGAGATCGAGGCCATCCTGGCCAACATAGTGAAACCCCGTCTCTACTAAAAAATACAAAAATTAGCTGGACGTGGTGAACCGTGCCTGTAATCCTAGCTACTTGGGAGGCTGAGGCAAGAGAATTGCTTGAATTAGGGAGTCGGAGGTTGCAGTGAGTCGAGATCCTGCCACTGCACTCCAGCCTGGTGACAGAGTGAGACTCCGTCTCAAAACAAAACAAACAAACAAACAAACAAAAGTCATGTCTAACAGCGATTCAAGCATTTGATTCAAGCATTCATATCTAACATAGCGATTCAAGCATTTGAACATAATTTCAGCAAGTATATAGCCTTCAAAAAGTTTTACTGCTAAACGCAAGAAAGATATGGTTTGTTGAAAAATTAATTGACCTAATTCCCTGAGACTGAGGAAATATGAATATGGTTAAGAACAAAAGCTAAGTCATCTATGAGTTCAAATCTAAGATCTATTAAAAAGAAATAGTCATAGGGTTGTTATGAGGATTGAACAATATACATTCATTACAAAACACAATGCCTAGAATAGTCAGCCTTCAACAATTTTTGTTGTTGTTGTTGTGATGAAGTCTCAGTCTATCATCCAAGCTGGAGTACAATGGCACTATCTTGGCTCACTACAACCTCCGCCTCCTGGGTTCAAGCGATTCTCCTGCTTCAGCCTCCTGATTAGCTGGGATTACAGGTGCTCACCTTCATGCCTGACTAATTTTTGTATTTTTAGTAGAGATGTGGTTTCACCATGTTGGCCAGACTGGTCTTGAACTCCTGACCTCAGGTGATCTGCCCGCCTTGGCCTCCCAAAGTGCTGGGATTACAGGCGTGAGCCACTGCACCCAGCCTCAACAAATGTTTTCTATTGATTATTATTACCTAATAATAATCACATAATCAGATAATATGTCAAGTTGTTACAGTTTGTTAAAGATGTTAATTTGTTCATTTGTCCTTAAATATTCATAAGTGGTTTATTGAAGCCATATAGATCAAGAAATGAAAAAATTGAAGCTGTATAAAATTCAGTGGTGTGGTCATGCCTAAACAAAATAAAAATTTTGCCTTTCAATGAAAACTTGTTCTTCATTAATAGGGCTGTGCTTTAAGAATTGGAAAAAGGACTAGCAGGGTCTAGCTTTTTCAGGAAGATAAAAAACTTAGCTTATAAGATATATTTAATTATATATTGTTTCACGATTCTTCAAAAACTGCCATATCTGTTGTTTCACATCACCCTCATAAGAATGTTGTGTAGTAATCAGAGTAGGCTTAAAATCTACCTTTAACAATGGAAGAAGTTGACACTTGGGGAGGATGTGACTTATTTAATGTTCAACGACTGGAATGAGGTGTAGCTAGATGGTCTTTGTCCTTTCATTGGGTTCTCTCCCGTCAGTCCATCTTCACTGAGAAGAGATACTCAGTAAATGTATCCTGCTTGACTGACATATATATTTAAGAAATTTTAAAATTACAGGATATCAAACTTAGTAAAAAATCTCTAAGCTGTTTTAGAACATAAATGTACTCTACATTACTCCTCTGGTTTAGTGTCTTCAGTTGGCTAGAGTTGAGTTGGCTATGGTCCAATCTTGAAATGTTATTCTTCTTATGAGTGGCTGGGATAATCAGGCAATGAGGGCGAGCAACAGCACAATCTACTTATGGTACTTTGTGGTGCTTAGAGATAAGAGTCACTACAAGTCCCAAAGTATCATAAGCTTTGACTTCTGTAAATGTGAAAGGACCTTGCATAAGGCATTTCTAAGAGATTAAGTTGATTTTCTAAGTGAGAAATGGAACCTCAGAAGCAATAAAATTATGGAACTATTGAGGTTGGTTCTTAATCCAAATCAATAATTTAATCCTCATATAGGTTTAAGAATCAATGTTTTATTTTATTTTTAATATAAAAATCAATCTTTTGAGATGAACATAACCTTTACATGAATATTTTTATCTCCTGAATTACTGTCAAATAAAGTATCTTTGTTATCTTTAAAAGAAGATGTGAATCCTACGTGAATGGCAAACTGATACTAAAAATCCATGGCTTCCAGTTTGCTCAAGACATGCAAATGGGAAATTGATTATAATGTATAACTAGGTTAAATAATTACATGATACTTTGCGAGGGTGCCACAATTTTTCAAAGTCTATATTGGTAGCAGTGAAAGAAAAAGAGACTTATGCACACTATATAGAGAGAATAGCTAAAGAAAACAGTTTATCAGCACCATAGGAAAGGTTAAAAAAAAAGAAAAGAAAAATGAAAGTCTAAAGTGGACATAAAGCATATATGATATTACAAAGAATGGGTTATTGCAGTAAAGCTAAGATGAAAATGAGAAGTGTGATAAAAGGGTTAAGCATTGAGGTTATGGAATTTGGCTAAGGTTTGAATCCTGGTTTTATCACTTACATCTTGAGCAAATTAATCTCTCTGAATTTCATCTTCACCTAAAAATGAGGCAATAATTTTACTCTCTCATAGAGTTTTTTGAGAATTAAAAAGGATAATGTAAATAAAGTGTTGTGCATAGTTCTTGGCACATAGCAAATACTCAATGAAAATTATCTATCATATTATTATAATATAATATATACTATTATTATCTTTTAGATTATCTGATTTTAATCTCAAATAGATTTTCAAAGATTTTGAACATGAGAACCAGAATAAAATAATATTCCCTAAATATATAGTTTGAAATCAATATTGTGAATCCAACTGGTGCATGTCTGCAGTGCCCTTCCTTTCAAGTTAAAACAACAAAAACAATTATGATTTAGTAAGTGAACAAAATTTCCTTTCAGACAATCTTGCCAATTCAGTAAAACTCAAATAATGTAATTTTAATTTAGAAGGCCTTTTTCTATATTGCTTCTAAGGAAAAATTCAATTCAGAAAGCTGATATTCAAATTTTACTCAAATTAATAATTTAAAAAATTTATTATTCTATTAAATTCAACATTTATTTACTGAAGGCCTACAAAATGTCCATAATTTAAAGTAATCTTATTCATCAGACCTTATTAACCCCATAATACTTTTTTTGCATAAAATCCAGATCCTGCACAAAAACCCATAATACTTTAAATCCCTGCAAAATACTATACAAGAATAGTATTCATTAGAAATAGCACAGATATGTCTATTAAGTGTTAAGCATCATTTGACTCCACTTTTGTTCCTCTAGAGTAGATATGAAAAGTTAGAGTTTAGTTACTTCAGGGAATAAGATCAGTACAGAAAATAAACACATCTTAGTTACTACCCTCAACCTGGCACACAGCTTGGCAACAAATGCTTTTCTAGAAGATAATAAAAAGAAAAAGTAGTCCAAATCACACCCACATAGCAAGGGTGAGACAGTCACCTTCCCTAGAGTCAATTGCTCATGCTCAGATTATATGAACCACAGGATTGATTTCTATGCAGTCAAATGAAAAGCAAACTCTCTGTCACCCAGGATTTTCATTGTGACAGGGGACACTTTGCTCTGATTTTGAGAAAAAGGGGATGCGAGCAGAGCATTTTCTTTTGTTGAATATATATACATATATATTATTAAAACAAAGGGAACTATAATGTCATCCAAGGCATTAAAAAGACCCTAACATTTATTTTTCTTTGATATTCTGCCAGCCAGTTGTTTGAGCAATCTTTCTGAGAAGAAAGTTCTTTAGAAAACAACAAACTGCGATAGTTCTCTCAGTTAACCTAGAAGTTAACATAACTATGCCCATGGCCCATTTAACTTAACAGCTTGCCTGTCCTGGAATTGCAGATAGGGCTTGCAATAATCATGTTATGCCACAGTGCTGTGGACCAATTCTTTATCAATTGTTTGGAAATAAGTCAATCCCAAACACTCAGCTCCTCAAATGAAATGACAAAATGTTAAAGAAGATGATTGTACTCCTGAATTGCAGAATCATAAAGGGAAACCTGATTAGGTCATCTGCTGTGACATGCAGAATATTAATGAAGTTGGGGACTTAACATCTTGGTAAGGGTGAGAGGTGCTTTTCAGCATTAAACAAAGCAAAACTAAAGCTGCCCGTGACTGAAAGCTTGCTTTGTAGTTTCACACCAGAGTCCCAATTTTACAGGCAATAGGCAGGAAAGACCACAGCACTCTGTGTGATGTGAAAATATTACCTACCTAGATTTGGAGTGGACGTTATAAGCCAGTTTCTTTTTGTCTAAAATGTAATAGAAAAGCTATACATCTAACAATAAAAAAGGAATTACATTTTGGTGAGGGAATAGTAAAGGTTTCCAGCACTTTCACAGGCCAACCAAATGTCGTCCTCTGCCATGTAAATGCAGTAAAAGGATATCTGCATTAAATTACAGGATTTATAGCCGGCAGAAAAATGAAACCACATAAAGATCATTTTTGCATTAAAATTTGGTTTTCTCTGCTAGTATATATTTTAAAAATATAGGTGCTTTTTACTAATGAAGTACATCAAAGCACATTGTGTTCTGCATTTTGTGAGAACTAGGCAATTTATAAATGCGATTCACATTTAATTAGTAGTCATTTCTTCTCCATAAGCATATTTACTCGGATCTCTTGTTCCTACGGCAACCCAGTGAGTACTACAGCTATGAGAACAGCCTAGACTAACCTAAAAAAGGACGGAGATTAATGAGCAAGCTCAATATTAAGACTATAATGCTCTAAGACCAAGCTCTAAGATTGGTGACGGGAGGATTACAAAGAAAGCTCAAATAAGAATCTCTTATTTCAAGGAAGCTATTTATATAGCAGCACAGATTTTATTTATTCAAGAGTGCCTATAGTATACAGTGAGTACAAGAGATGACTCATTTAGTGCTAAGTTCTGCTTAATTGGCTAACCACGCAGGTACGGTGTCACACATATACATGCATATATACATACATGTATATAATTATCCGCTTAACACACTTATCAAGGGACTATATAAACAACATTACAAGGAGTTGTGCTTATGGATGTTTCCCTTAAATACTGCACTTGTTTAAAAATAGACAGTCTTTAAAATTAGCTTTGATATAAGACGATGTCATTAAACATTTAGTGAAAAATGATCTTAAATCTGAATGTTTATGTTATTTTAAGCATAATTCTCTGATCAGCTTCTTATTCCAGTTGCAATACTCAGCCATTATTAAAGGGTTGACTTGAAAATAAATAACAAAAGCAATATTAAAGGTAACAGAACAAAAATAAATGGGTCACAAAAATTTTGCAGGTTCCCCTTAAAATTCTTCTTACAAGTGACATTTCTTAATTTAAAGATTTAGATGGGAGAGGTGGGTATAAGGAATTGAGGCCTAAATATGTTTCTTTACAAAGAGTTATATAATTTTACAATTTCTTTTAGAGACAAATTAGAAATAATTAAAAATCTTTTAAACTTTAGGGGGGAAAAAATAACAACAACAACAAAAACCAAACTCCTGGAGTCAAACTAATTTTGCTTTGCACATTGCAGATGGGTGACAATAATGACTGCATGCTATTTGTCCTAAAATGTCTCATCTCAAAACAATATGTGGGAGAGATAATGAATATCAGGAAGGACAAATTAGAAATTATATAATCCTTGTTATCGAATCTTGCTTAGTAAAAATGACAGGCTCTCTTCAGAGCTGGGTAGTCCATTCTCACTACAACAACATAGAGGCAACAGCATCGTTACGAAGCTTCTAAATTATCCTGCTTAGTGGCAAGAAGTAAAAATGATTCCTTCTGACCTTTCTACATTGCTTCGTTAACTCTAACTTGCAAGCAACAAGTAAAAATGAGAAGCTTTTGCAGCTCCCTCTGATATAACTGATTAAAAAAAGTGGCTGCTCAGTATCTATTCAGGAGACTGGGTACCTCTCATGTGCTAAACCTGGTCAAATTCAGTGTGTGGTCTGAAATGCCTCCCACACCTTCACTAATGCTCATTTTGGTTCAACCAGGGCATTTTAATTTGTTTCCTTTTTTGATTCTTGCAGATGTGAAACAGTTTGTATACCTTCTGCTGAGTTTCAGACAATAGTAAAATTATTTTATGTGGCTTCATCAATTTAAAGAATGAAACTATTTTATAAGGATTAATCTGTGCAAATACTGACGGTAAGCCAATTCTGTTGTCTCAAATCCAGCTGTATAATATAATATCAATCCCTTTTTAAAAATACAAAATAGCTCCTACCTATAATTTTTCTTCGTGAAAATGCGCCTTTACCAGCAACGATTGTCTATGCAGTGAATTAATTATACTCAACAATTAAATCACAAGGCATTTCTCTCCCAGATAATCTGTGAATTTGAGTTCAGAATTTCTATAGGTACTTTTGTTCCTGTATGGAGAGTATTTTAATACCAAAGAACACAGCAACTTAAATGCCATTGCCTGGGTTTTATGAAAAAGCAATATAGGAGGGTAAATAGGGCGGATACCAACAACAAAGAACCCCCCCGCCCCCGCACCACTCCACCATCCACTTTGAATCAAACAATAAATGCAAATAGAAGAACTAAACCAGAGCAGAGAGGTAGGGGGCTGAACACTGTGCTCTCAGCATTCCTTCCTGAAAATGCTCACCAGCCTGTTTTAGGCAAGAATATTCTGCTATATATATATATAAAATAATCGGCCATCAGTGAGTCCTCTTCACTCAGCTTCCCAGGTAGAATTAAAACGTAGTCCCAGAGGCACCAAGACATGAAAACTGAGACCTCTCACCGCAGATAATCAACACAGAAGAGCAGCTAACTTCTTAAATAACCACAATTAAATTGCACACACTCTTCTCCCTTCCTGGTTTTCAAACGTAGGGTTATTTATCAGAGAAGAAAAACTGGAGGCTGCATCTTTAGAAGGCAGCCAGGCACTTCTAACCTAATTAGCGTTAGTCACCTCTGAAAATAAATCCCCTGAATCCTGCAGCTCCAAAGTCACCCCCGCCCCCTCTACTCCTCCATACCCACAAGCACCTGGTCAGAATTGAGCAGCCCGACAGGAACCTTCCTGCCCTGACCCCCAGCAAACAGCGGTAAGAGGGATTTGCCACGACCTTCCAGGAAATCAGGTAAAACAACAACACAGGGGGTGATGCAAGCGATTTGCTTTTTCTGTGTTCAAACTTCATGCCCACGCCACCACAAAATACAGCCCGGAAGCTGCTCCAGCCCGGAAGGCTCCCGGCTCAAACAGAAGGCACAGAAAAGAATGGAGATTTTCAGATCTGATAATGAGCCAGTTAATGACATAAATGATACCTCAAGAACCTCACTAAACCATCCAGGTCCTACAATTTAATCTGTAATAAATACTCCTGCATCATTGCGAGATGGCTGCTCATAATGGCAAATGAAATATGCTGGTATGATAGGTACAATAAATCTGGATTTTCCTATGGTTCCCTCAGGCTAGAACAATATGTAACCACAGTGCGCACTGTCAGGATGAGCAGATCTCAAAGCCATCATAAAATCTAAATGGGGACTAATTAGGAGGCCCTTCCCTTCTAGAGTTACTATTTCTATTGACATTTTCCATGCATGAGCCCCTCCATAACATCATAAGTCACCAAGATAAGAACTCCCTAGATTATAGGGGAAAAGCTTTAATGGAGAAGTTGAACTCAAAGGCGATGCATAAATTTTCCTTTTGATACTATGGGAAGTCTGTGTTCAGTACTTTCTTTACAAACTTTCAAGTCATGAGCAGGGTACTTTTTAATCCCTCTGCACGCTTTCTTCCTGCCTGGCCCATACCAGTCTCTCTGCACCGGGCGTGTGAGTGTCAGGTGGTGACCAGGGAGGATATTAAAAGAGTGGGCTGCTCGTAAAACTGATGGCTGTGGATCAGGAGAGTGTCAGGGGGTGCACTTGGCAAGTTGGGTTCTGGGCCAAGGCCTTTTGCCTTGAAGGTTGAAACTTCCCTAAAGGTCACTGACAATTAGACTTTCCTAAGGCTATTGCAAACAGGAATGGGGCAGATTTCCCTAAGCCAGCCCTTTCTGTGCTGCAAAATGAATTAAGTATTTTGATACTAGGGTCCCATAGGTCCTTGAGAAAAGGTGAGGGGGGTTATATAGACCAGCATATGTGTGTCTGTGTGTGTGACCTTTGAGTTTGGCTGTGGTGGGAATGAGACCTCCAGGGTCCCTGAAGTAGAAAGCTGGTGGAGAGAAAGCAGGATGTTAGTGTCTGAAAAACTTTCTGTTTTGTTGTCTACCGATGATATGACAAGTTGTTTAACTTTTCTGAGAAAGAAAGTGTTCATTTAAAAGGGGGAATAAAAATAACTAATTCCATAAAGATATTGTGCAGGTTAAAATATATATGTAGGTAATTTGAAAAATAGCCATCAATACTATTACTTTTGAAATTATTTTTTTCATTTCAAATAAATAAAATTAGGAAAATGCCATGAAAAGGGGATGTGCCACCAAGTATTCTTATGTCTCAAAATTTGTTTTGTAAAATAGGAAAATCAGATTGTTGGGAATGAGTTGTTTTATGAAACAATCATCTTATACTAAAGAGGCATCTTCCTGTTCCTAGTTTAATTACTCGCAAGCATTATCTTGCTTTTGTATTTGTTATAGTATGTTTGGTTACTGAATGGAAGGCTGAGTAATGAGTGCAGAGCAAAGGCAGTAACACTGAACTGCTCCTTAACAAGACAGCGCTTCGGGGCTCTGTTAGCAGTCTCCTAACAGCCAAGGCTTGGGGTTCTTACTGTCCTTAAACACTTTCTAATCCAGAGTGAGTATCAGTGACAACCAGGGCGACGTATATCTGTGCATAAAGGTGATTAACACAGAAATCTTCAATATAAGATGTAAATTTGGCTATATTATCTATTGATTTAGCTGCTGGTAAAATACATTCCTGTCCTAGATCATAGTCTACTCTATGCAGTAGATTAAAGGCTGTCTGGTAGATATTTGGTGAATGGTTTTACCTGCAAATACTTTGTTAAGTCTGAATTTAAGATTAAACTGATAGCATCTTAGAAGATAAGTAACAGTTTTGTGTGTGCATCTGTTTATTTTAAATGTATATATAAACGTCTACTTTGTATTCTTGTCTTCCAGTGTGGCTAAGCTTTTTGTTGTTGTTTGTTCATTTGTTTGAGACAGGGTCTTGCTGTCACTCAGGTGGAGTGCGGTGGTACAATCTTGGATCACTGCAAACTTTGCCTCCCAGGCTCAAGTGATTATCCTGCCTCAGCCTCCTAAGTAGCTGGGATTACAGGAGCACACCACCACACCTGGCTAATTTTTGTATTTTTAGTAGAGACAAGGTTTCACCATGTTGGCCAGGCTGGTCTTGAACTCCTGACCTCAAGGGATCTGCCTGCCTTGGCCTCCCAAAGTAGTGGGATTATAGGCATGAGCCACTGCTTCTGGCCCCAGTGTGGCTAAGTTTGTTTCTTATTATTTTAATCATTGTTATTACCAATCAGCCTTCTAGAAACTTTGCTGAACACATTTCATTTGTTTGTTTTGGTAACTATTGCAAAAAATGTAATTTCTATAATCTAATATTGAAAATTGTGAAAGTATCCTCATATTGTGTGTATTAGTCTGTTCTCACATTGCTGTAAAGAACTACCCGATACTAGGTAACTTATGAAGAAAAGAGATTTAATTGACTCACAGTTCCACAGGCTATACAGGAAGCATGGTTGGCGGTGGGGGGGCCTCAGGAAACTTACAATCATGGTAGAAGGAGAAGGGGAAGCAAACACGTCTTTACGTGGCCGGCAGGAGACAGAGGGAAGGGGGAAGTGCTATGCACTTTCAAACAACCAGATCTTGTGAGAACTCACTCACTGTCACAAGAAGAGCAAGGGGGAAATCTGCCCTCATGATCCAATCACCTCCCCCCAAGTCCCTCCTCCAACATTGGGGATTACAATTCAACGTGAAATTTGGGTGGGGATGCAGAGCCAAACCATATCAATGTGCTATGTGTTATATTTTTATAGAAAATGAAATAATTACCTGTAAACATTATAAGGACATCAATAGAATAGGATAAAATGTATTCCAAAGCCTATACAGCTTTCAAACTTTGTAGTTTTTATGAAGTTAAAACCATAAGTTAGATTTAAAGTAGTTTGGAGATACTAGTTAGGTTCCATTTGAGTTTGACTTATAATTTTCTTTCTAAAACCATTTTTCATAATTTGGTAGAATACCTTCTTCTTTCCCACCTCAACTATTGCAAAAAGATAAAAAAATTGTTATTACAAAAGAGGTAAAGGTAATTACGTTATAGGATTTGTTGTACCACTACTGTCCTAAATTAAAAGGTAAGAGAAAATACTGTTTAATACAAATAATTTTTCAAACTTGAGATGTATTTCCTGGGCTCTGAGCAAGCTGTTGGGGTTCAGGGCCATCCAACAGGTCAGAAGTGTTCTCTTAAAAACTGAGACTTGTAGAGAAAACGGGAGGCTGAAGTCTTTGTGAACTAACATACCTTAGGTTTACAGCCCAGAGTCGAGAATTAAAAATTTAATTTTAGCCTCTCACACACTTGCCTTCATGGGATGTCTTAGTTTGTTTTCTGTTACTATAACAATACCATAGATTGGGTAATTTAGAAAGCAGTTCTCACAGTTCTGGAGGCTGGGAAGTCCAAGAGCATGGTGCTGGCATCTAGTAAGGGACATCTTGTTGCATGATCCCATGGCAGACAAGTGAGTACATGCAAAAAAAGAGGCACCAGGAACTGAACTTGCTTTACAATAACCCACTCTTGTTATAACTAACCCACTCCTGATATAACAATATTAATCCATCCATAAGGGCTCTGCCCTCATGACCCACCCAATCATCTTCTCCCTACACTGTTGCACTGGGGATTAAGTTTCCAACACATAAATTTTGGAAGGACACATTCAAACCATAGCATGGGGCTTCTGAAATACTGATCAGCTTAGCTCTCATTGGCTCAGAGTTGATTCTAAGGTGTTTAGTAGTTGATATAGTTTGGATGTTTGTCCCCTCCAAATCTCATGTTGAAATGTGATTCCCAGTGTTGCAGGTGGAGCCTGGTGGGTGGTGTTTGGGTCATGGCGGCAGATCCTGCATGAATGGCTTTGTGCCCCCTCCCAAGGTAATGAATTCATGTGAGATCTGGTGGTTTAAAAAACATTCTAGGCCCTCTCTGTCTTTCTCTCACTTTCTCTGTCACCATATAATATGCCAACTCCCCCTTTGCCTTCTGCCCTGATTATAAGCTTTCTGAGGCCCCACCAGAAGTTGAGCAGATGCTAGTTCCATGCTTGTATAGTCTCTGGAACTGTGAGCCAAATAAACCCTTTTTCTTTATAAATTATCCAGCCTCAGGCATTCCTTAATAGCAATGCAAATGGACTAGCACAGTAGTTACAGGTTTTTCACTCAATAAATATTTATTTTATATCTGTTCTGTGCTAAACACTATTCTAGGTGAAACAGCATTGTACAAAACAGGCAAAACCTGGCCTTTGTAGAATTTGTGTTGTACTATATGGAGAAAGACAATAAATAAATATACAAGTAAATTCAAAATATGTTGGATGGTGATAAATGCTATGAAGAGAACTGAAACAGTGTTGAAGGGATTACTAGTGAGGGGTACAGAGGAAGGCACTGATATTTGATATGGGACAATCAGGCAAGGTCTCACTGAGAAAATGACATTGGAGCAAAGGCCTGAAGTTGATGAGGGATCCAGCATTGTGGATACGTGGAAGTAAGGCATTTCAGATAGAGGCAGTAGCAAATATCCTGTGGTAGGGCAGGCATGGTGCCTTTAAAAAATATGGAATGTTGGTATGGGGAAGGGAGTAAAGAGGAAACCAATAAAAAGTAAGGTCATTGAGGTGGCAACTGGCTAGCTGGTGTAGGGCCTGGTGACTACTGTAAAGATAGTGACTTTTAATTTCAGTAAGAAAGGAAGACTCTGAGAAGAGGAATGAGAAGATCTTGCATTTTTAGGCTATCAATCATTCCAACCACTGTATTGAAATTAACCTGGGAATGGAAGAGGTGAGGGCTTGGCAGCCAGGGTAGAAGCAGGGAGAGTGGTAAGGATTGACTGTGGTAATCCAGGTGAGAGGTGATGGGGGTTGGGACCAGAGTGGTACAGCTTGAAGAAGTGGTCAGATTTGGGATATTTTAAAAGCACAATATAGAGAATTTGTGAAAAGATTCAATGAGCCCATGAATGAAAGACAGGAATGAGAAAAGGAAGGACTAAATACTCTTTAAATATTTATTTAATAGTAAACACTGATCATACTCTCAGACTAACATAGGAGACAAAATGATTATTTTGTTGTATGCTGTCCCTCAGTGTATACCTGTCCATCCACTCAACAAACACAATAGACGCTGATTGAATACCCACCATGTGCCAGGTTCAGTGCTGGCAATACAACGGTTAACAAGGCAGATAGATGATTTCCTCAGAGAGACTGAGCTCATGTTTGAGTGAGAGACGAGGAGCAGGCAAATAAAAAGCAACCAAAAAATAAAGAAGATTGTGGTGTCTGCTGTGAAATAAATAGCAATGTTGATGTTCTTAAGAGAAATAGCCACTGTCCTGAATAATCTTCTGAATAATCTTTAGGTTCACTCTCCTGATGATGACTTGTAAAAAGGATACTGCTTCCAAAATTTCTGCCCACTCCAGAGTGAATGTTTCTTTACTGAATAGGTGGTACTGATCATTAATGAAGTCAGGATTCCAGACTCATAAAGAAATAGAATCATATGAAAGAGTCACAAACGAATGTGAAATATCTACTGGATATGCAAAGAAAATACCCCAAATCTAAGAAGACGTAGAAAACCAAAATCATGCTTGTACTGGACAAATATAGAAAGACCCATTCTGTTTCTGTTTTATTCTTCATTTTAAGCTAAGGAAAAATGATTTGCTGCTAGTTATGAAGATGAAAACTCCCATTGAAAGTTGATTTTTATTAAAAGTGTGTTTAGCCAAATTGGGTAATTCAGATGATGAAACTGAGTTTTGAGGTTTTGGTTATTTGCTTAGCCTAAATTCAGCAGATAATTGCTTCACAACTTCTTTGGATGAACGTATTTGTTCTTGTAATTTTAACTATTACACCTAATGAGAACATTCAAGTCTCTATTTTTCTGGCCCCAAGAATCCACTGTGCTTCTGGCTCCTATACCTAAATGTTGGCTAGGCTTATCCATCAGTATGACATACAGCTGCTTTAGAGTCTGCACGTTATCATGCTGCCATTTGTATATCTTTCTAAACTAATTTAGCTAGCTTCTTCACGTGAATCTTCTCTCATTAAATAGACATTAAACCATCTAACCAATCAGCAAAACAAAAACTAGTTTTCTTCTGCTTCCTCAGCCTTCATACACAAACACTAATGAACCCTTACCAATATCTTTTAGTCAGCATAGACTAGGTTACTCACTAGTAGCAAGTGATACCCAAATCTCAGTGGCTTCACACAACAAATGTTTATTTCTCATTCTCCAAAAGTCTTCTGCATTAGCCCTCCTTGTGAAGATTCAGCATTATATCCATCTTTGTTCTTATAGGAAGTCCATTGTAATGTGCTTCCACAAACACCATGGCAGGGAACTGAACAACGGCAGGTCATGGACAGGCTCTTCCATGTTTTCACCCAGAAGTGCCGTATGTCCTCCTTATCCACAGCCTATTGGCCAGAGCTAATCACATGGCACCACCCACAACCAGGGACCTGAGAACTGCAGTTTTGCATGTGCCCCAAAGGGCAGGTGAACACGCTCATGGTATCTTCCAAACATGTCTCAATGTTTTTTACCCATCTTGAAATACCTCAATGCCTCCCATTGAGGTATTTCCCAGTTCTGTGCATCTTGCTCTCTTACACTCCCCACTCACCAAGTGAAATGACTCACATGGAAAGTTGCCTGACATGCTTTTCCTCCTTCTGTACCTAGCTAACATGCAGTGATCCTGAGAATAGAGATCAAGCCACATTTTCTCCAAAAGGCATTGCTGATCCTCAGGTTGTGCCATACATAGTCCTTAGTGCTATCAGAGCTCTCAGCACATGCCTTTATTAGACCACTTATTGCATTAGCACACCAAAGTGTTTTTTACACAGCTATCAAACTCCAACCCCTGGATTAGAAATTCCTCAAGAGCAGATACATGTACAATTCACCTGTATCTCCAGCACTTAGTACAGAGCCTGGCACATAGGTGACTTTTATAAATGTTTGCTGAATTAAACTATTATTTAGATCTTACTACTTTATTTGGAATTTGAATATCATATCTAATATTTGGAGATGCTAAAAACAATAAGGCACAGTAGAATTTGTGTGGTTTAGGTTAGAGAAAAGTGATTAGGTTCCCATTAATTGATGCACAATAGGTAAATGTTAGTGAATTTGGTTCTTCATTTTTTTGTAGTAGTCTTAAGACTAAAATCTAGTTTTGAGGGGAGTGCAGTGGTCAGAATCCAATTCAGTTCTCTCTCCTTTACCTTCCTTCCTTTTGAAAATGTATGGGCTGTGTAGTGTTTTTTGAAAGTAGTGTGTTTTAAAAAAGAATTTCTGAGCTCTTTGCTACAGACAAATTGTTAAGCTCAAAAAGTACTTTATGAACTACTATATCCTCCTTTTAGTCTAGATGTGGGAAATCTAGAAACAATATGTGAAAAAGAAAGAAGACCCACAGCAAAACCTACCCAAACATATGCCCAAAGATACATGCTCATGGAAAACTTAGATTATCAAAATTACACCCCAAGTAAATAATGATTCCTGGACTTCCTAGGTTAAAGTTATCTTATTTATGTTCATAAAATATTAATATTAATATACATGATCCACTCAAGTATTTGTAAAATAAATTATTTACTGGGCAAATTACATGTGTGACAAATAAAAGTATTAAGATACATTAATAATTTGTAAAGCAAGTAGAAGTGGATAGAAGTATTTTGAGTGGGCTCCATTTTTCTTATTTATATAATGAGGTTGCTAGAATAGATAATACTTATGATTTAGTAACATCTTAAGAATCTATGAATAGAAATACAAAGGCATGAGGGTACAGTGGAATGATTGACCAAATTGAAGATTTGGGAAAGCAGTAAGAGAATTTTTAGAATTGTAAAAGGTGTTCACGAATAATGAAAGACCTACACTCAAAACCTACTGATAGATAATTTTTATTGAAATAAAATAATATAACAAGATACTAGTCATCAGTCTAAATACTTCAGATGTATTATTTTATTGAATCTATACAATAGCACTGTTGGGTGCATACTGGTAATATCTCCATTTTAGAGACAAGGAAACTGAATCTCAGAGAAAGTAAGCAATTTATCCAGAATCACAAAGCTATGAAGTGGAAGTGCCTAATTTGAAAGTAGGCAAGTCTGAAATAGCCCATGCTATTAATATTAATAATATTCTATTTCCTATCGAAGTTTGGCTTCTTTTCATCCTGATTGCCAAAATATGCTTTTTTATTTTTCTCTCAGGTAATCTCACGCTACTGAATTACAAGCTTTTAAGAACTTCTTTCAATTTTGTGATGAAATACCTATTTGATATATTGTACTTAAAAAAAAGCATGAGCCACATCAAAAATGAGTAAGCATTAGCGCTCACCCCTAAATTACTTTTGCTGTAGGGTCTTTCTTCTGGGTATGAAATCTTTGTTCCCCATTTGAGTCAAATTTATATTGTCTCAGTTTGCGAGTTAATTTTTTTTCCTTCAATGACCTACAGAATCTTATCCTAATGACAGCCATAAGGCCTTCTGAATATGGCCTTTTGATGATTAACCTTTGGGATGCCTAGGATCATTCTGATAGAAGGTTTAATACTTTAAAATGCAAATCTGGTCATCTGGGATGTCCAAGTAGATAATCATCACTTCTTAACATTAATGATTTCTATGGATTTTTTTTAGAAAGTACTACATTTCTCCTTTTCCATGGTTTGTGTTGAGATTGATTGTCACTTTTGTGTATATGTATGTGTGTGTAATAACATTTAATAATATATAAATATAATGTAATGATATACACATACACACACATACATTCGACTTTCAGCAAAGATAGCATAAGAAAACTTTCAACATTTGCTACATATTATATAAGAACCAGTGAAAGATATCACTGAGAAGAAAAATGAGGTTGACATGTTAGCCAAGAAAGTCTAGATTATGCTGTAATACTAACAATCCTGCATTTTCAGTAACTTATCACAAAATGGTTTATTTCTCAATCACACCATAAACCGAACACAGCCTTGTGTGTGCAGCTGCTGGTAGTGGCAGCAGCATGCTGGCCTGATGCAGATGTAAGTTTCATCTCAATATATGCTTCAACACAATCCATGAAAAGGAAAAGGACATGTTGAACCATTTACTGGCTCTGAAAGCTTCTGCTTGGAAATGTGCCACTCCCTTCCTTTTTCAATTCATTTGTCAAAGCAAATCACATGAAGAAGCCTAAATTCCAAAGAAGCAGTTTAAAGAAGCGCAATCTACCACAATCCTAGAAGGTAGGAGTTGGAAATACTTGGTGGACAGCTGTCATGACTACTACAGTATAGAAGTCAGATCTGAAATGCACGAAAGATCTAATAAACTTCAAAAAGTTCTAGCCAATATTACTTAAAATGAAGAAAGGTTTTTGCAAAACATAAAACTTTCCTTCAGGACAAACTAAAGAATTATTACAGTAACTGACTAATTTTCCCTAATTTCAGAGGACAAGCACATAATTACGGGAATGCCATGGAAGACATAGGCATTAAAAAATTGTAGTTGGCGATTGAATTGTAATCCAAGGATATAAAGGCAGGACTAAAAGAAGAAGTGTGTATAGGCTTATCTCTTTCCAACTCCCAATGTGGCTTCTTAACTGGATTGCAGTCTTTCTCCTTCTACTTTGGAAATGGTGTGGACAATTGAGAACCACGGATATATAGCTACTGATTTACTTAGTCCCATTTTTAAAACTGTGGATGAACAGTAGCAAATAAAGTTGCAGAGTATTTTCAATAATTGTACCTTCACCAAATTGAAAAAAAAAACACTTTGTGTTTTCTGTAATCTGTTTTCTCAACAACATGCCTCACTCCAAAGAGAGGAATTCTCTCTAGAACTGGAGGGAAAACTACTCAGTCAGGACAAAGTGCTTTTCAAATTTAGCAGATAGCAAATAAAAGGGAACCCAGGTGCAGAACGAAAGTCAGTTGAACCTCAAAATTACCTGAAGACACTGCTGCGTCTAGCCATATAATTGGTAACAGACTAGTCTTCCCATTGAAAACACCTGTAAAACTTGGCAAATATATATGAAATAACCATTTTTAGATATTGGAAACAAGGAAGTGTAAGATGGTAATCTATGAGGGAAGGTGAATAAGCAAGGTGAGTACCGTGACTGTACCCATTCTCTGCCTGCCGTGCAGGAATGAAAAGCTCAAATAGAGCATGGCAGTCTCACTGAGTTGAGTAGACAGATACCAGTGTTCAGAGAAGCTGGAATTGTGAAGCAGAATACCAATGGAAAAAAGCTATTCAGATAAGATAAGGAACCCCAAAAGTCTATATAGGGGCTTATTAAGTCTTTGGCCTAATACTATAAAGATCATACATATGCAGGGCAAGACTCTACAATATGAGGCAAAGAATAGCCACATAAAAAAAGAACAAGTGCCAGGAAAAGAACCACAACAAGTAAACTGAGCAACATAGTCAAAGTGCAGTGACATTATTGAACACTTGGAGCATTGGGTAGAGACCCTAAAAGTGTCACCCTGTATTACTGGGACTACACCAGAACTAGAGAAAAGGCTGCTCTAGACTTACTCTAACAAATTTTGAAAGGATCGAGCCATGTAGAAGTAAACTAACATCCTACTAGAACAAACCTCAACATTATTAAGGAAGATATCAAAATCCAGATATTCAACAGTGTAACATTCATAAAGTCCACAATCCAATAAAAATTACTAGGACTGGGAAGAAGTAGGAAAATGTGACTCATAACTCACAGAAACACATCAGAATGATAGAGATGATGAAAATAGTCATCAGATACTTAAAAGAACTAGTATTAATATAGTAAAGTTTCAAAGAAAACATGAATATAACGGAGGTACAAGTAGGGAATCTCAATGAAAAAAATGGAAGCGATGGAAACAAACCAAATGGAAATTCTAGAAGTAACAAGTTCAACATCTGACATGGACATTTCTATTGCTTTGTGTTCAATTTGATCTTATCTTCATTTCAGGATTTCCTTTGGTTGTGTGCTTTTAAAAATATCTTCATTTTCTATTCTCATTTACATTTATGTCTTACTTTAATTCCTTTTCTATCTTTATGAGTCTTTTTGTGTTAATTACATTATATTTCTAACTTTTGTCTCTTTCTGTATTTTCATTTTTTTCCTTCTGTTTATAGGTAACATTTTTCAGCTTCTTCCTATTTTTCCAATTTTTTTGTTAGATGCTGGGCATTGTTAACATTAAATTGTTGAATGTCTGAATTCTTTTGTCTCTCTGTATTAAAGTACTTTTCACAGGCAATTCTTTTACTTGCAGATAACCAAAACCCCTACACCCATGATTTGTAGAGTAATTCAGCTTACCACTGCATAGTAAATCAACGACTGGCCTTGAAGGGTTTTGCCCTAAGCATCCACAGCTTAATGATTGGCAATAGAAGCAATGAGACCCTGATGAAAATTTCTGGGGCTCTTTCTATGCATACCTACTTTATCACTAATACTTGCTCTGTATAAAGGCCAATTTGCAAAAATCAGTTGTATTTTCAAATACCTACAATTAACAATAGAAAAATAATGTTTAAAAAATACCATGCATAACAGCATTCAAAACATCATATGCTTACATATAAATTTAACAAGTGTATGTAAGACTTGTACACTAAAATTAACAAAGCATTGTTAAGAAAAATGAAATTCTTAAATGAATAGAGATATATCATGATACAGATTGCAACATAATGTTCTCAAGAACTAAATTTTCTTCAAATCAATCTATTGGTTCAATGCAATCAATCTCAGTCAAAATCTAGAAAGGTTTTTGGTAGAAATTTACATGATGATTGTAAAATCTGTATGGACTTTCAAGGAATCTAGAATAGCCAAACAATTTTGAAAAAGAAGAGCTGAGTTTGAACATTTAAACTATTAATACACAATTTCAAGACTTAATGTAATGAAACTCCAGTAATCAAGACTGATTTATATCAAGATAGCTATAAAGATTTTTTAAAACTGTCAGAAAGAATACAGAGTCCAGACAAAGACTACACTTCTATAGTCAAAAATTTTCATGAAGGAACTGGAACAATTAAATGGAGAAAGACAAATCTTTTCAATATATGGTTCTGGAAAAACTGCCTATGTGGGGGAAAAAATAAGCCTTCAATCATATCTCAGATCATATATAACAATTAATTCAAGACAAATCATAGACCTAAACATAAAGTATAATACTCTACAGTTTCTTGTAGAAAGCAAGAGAAAATCTTCATGACCACGTGGTGTAGAAAAAAATTTAAGAACTGGATCCAAAATCCTTATTTATGAAAGAAAAATAGATTAAATGTATGTAATCCCAGTTTAAGATGCCAATTAAAAGATACCACTAAGAAAATGATAAATAAGCAAGTCTCAGATTGTGAGGAAATGTTCATGATATGTTTATGAAATAATGTTGTATTTCAAAAGGACTTCCGTCCAGAACACATATACAAATCTTACAATCCAATACTAAAATATAAATGAACCCACAAAAATAATAGACAAAAGACTTGAACAGGAAATTTATAAAGGAAGATATAGAAATGGTCAATAGAAACCTTTAAAGATGTTCAACATGATTAAAGAAATGAAAACAAAAACCACAGTTTTCATTAGTGTTACTGGCACAGACCCAGTAGAATGATAAAAATTTTTAAAAGATTGGCGCAATGGGAAAAGGTCAGTTTTATCAACAAATGATGCTGGAAAAACTGGATATCTACATGAAAAGAAGAAAGTTAGACCCTTAGCCTGAACCTTATATAAAAATTCATTTAAATGGACCAAAGACCTTAATGTAAGTGCTAAAACTGTAAAACTCTTAACAGAAAACATAGGGGAAGATCTTCATGACATTGAATTTGGCAATGATTTCTTGCGCATGACACCAAAAGAAAAAAGTAGATAACTTGGACTTCACCAAAAATTAAAACTTTTGTGTATGAAAGGACACCATCAAGGGAATGAAAAGACAACCCACAGAGTGGGATTAAATATTTGCCAATCATGTATCTGATGAGAGGTTAACATTCAGACCATATAAAGAACTCCTATCACTCAACAACAATAACCATTATGAAGCCTATTATAAAAATTTAGAAAAAGACATGAAAGTAGATCAATAAATGGAGAGAGAGACTACATTCATGGATTGAATAATTCAACATCTTAAAAATATATTGATGTATAGATGCAGTATATTTCCACTTAAAATACCAGCAGGATAATTGGAGGGAGAGAGAGACAGTTTGACAAATTGAATTAAAATTTATGTGGAATGGCAACGAGCCAAGAAGTATCAAGATATTTTGAAAGAAGAACAAAGTGATGAAAACTTGCTAAAGTAACTAGGAAAGTGAGGCAGTGGTATTTGGATATGAAAACTATCAGTGGAACACAATAGAGATCCAAAATGAGGCTCACATATAGAATCTTGATATATGACAGAACTGACATTGAAGACAAACAGGTTAATAAATAGTACAGTGAAAACTGTTTATCTACATGTAAAAGAAAACAAACTGGGTTCCTAGTTCACACAATAAAGAAATCAATGCTAGATAAATTAAAAATCTAAATGTGAAAGAAAATGTAGCTGATTATCTTTATAACTGAGTTAGAATACAATTTCTTAAATAAGACTCAAAAATTGTAAGCAAAATAAGTGGAAAAAAAATTCGCCATATTAAGAACTTCTGTTAAACAAAGAAAACAGAGAAAGTAAAAAGATAAGTCACATAAAAATCTTTGCAAGGTATACATCATCAGATAAAATATTAATCTCTAGAATATCTATATTATACACACACAGGTGGTAGAAATATAAATATAATAACTTTGGAAAACTATGTAACATTTATTAAGGCTGAAAATGTACATACTTTTAATGACTCAGCAATTCCATTCTTAGGGATATATCCTAGAGAAAACCTTGAACATATATAGATGGAAACGTACAAAAATTTTTATAATAGCTTTGCTTAAAATTAACAAAAATCTGGAAATAATCTAATTGTCTATTGACAGGTAAACTCAACAATAGTGATAACTTATACACTGCAACACAAAACAGAAAGGAAAAGTAGGTGAATCACAGGTACATGCATCAACGTAAGATAAGAATCATAAGCATACTATGATTGGAAATAAGTTGCAGAAAAATGCTCATTCTGTGATATCATTTATATATAATATTCACAAACCTGTAAAACTGAACAATTAGGCATCTCTCATTTTCAGTAAGAGTTTATTTTCAATTTGAGCTGAAGTTCTTTTACTTATGCTGAAAATAGACCTAACTAGTATGGTAGGAGTTTGCAAGAAGACAGTAGATGAGGAGAGAGAGTGGGAGAGCTCTCAGAACCTCTGGCACAATGTCTTGAGGCAGGGAGATATTCCAGAGGCTATAGATGCAAGTATGTGAATGTTCAAAGGCTGGCAAGACAGATAGCTTGACAAGGTGAGAGACAGCAAGGGGGAGCATGAAAAAAGATAGATGCTGTGTAGGATTTTTCTTCTCAGTCACTTTGCAAGATAGCGACCCCCGGCTGGCAAGGCCCCTTGCAGGCCTTGCTTGGCCATAGCTTGTACCTGCATTTGGGGGTTTCCAAGCTCTTGTACCACCCCCAAGAATGAAGTCACTGAAGGGTGAGGAGGGCAGAGAAGAATTTTACTGAGCAACGAAACAGCTCTCAGTGGAGAGAGGATGCGAGGGGTAGTCCCCCACCCCCACAGTCAGGAAAGTTCCTCCATGTGGCTGGGTCTGGGGCCTTTTATGGACTCAGAATGCGGTGTGTGTGCTGATTGGTTTGTGAGTATGCAAAAAAGGTTAAAGCAAAGAGACCACTCAAGGTGGGCATGAAACTGTGGAAAGCCAATTAGGAAAGGGTAGTTATATGTAAAATACGTGAAGAATGGGGACAATCAGAGGAAAGCGTGCCAAACAGGAAGAGAGGTTCTCAACCTGGTCCAAGGATTTAACTGGTAGCTTGTCTTTCAGGTTTTAACCTGTGTTTGGCTTGGAAGTGGGGTTTCACTGGGGACCTGCCCCTTTGTGCCTAGGCATTTGGCTGCTTCCTGCCACTCCCAGTGCTAAATGTGAAAGTGGCACATCTCTGACCTGACTTGTCCCTATTGTAAAAATACATTTTATCTCTATTTTTTGTATGTGAGGACTGAGTGTGGGGTAAGCAGTGGGGACAGAATGGCAGCTCAGGGTTTTATGAGGGTCGCTTTGATCTGTACAGCTCTATTAGCAGTAGCTGACCAATAAGAAAAGGAAGTAATCTTCCGATGTATTTGGCAGTAGCAAGGTCTCCAGTACTCACAGCCTGTTCCAGTTTGAGGGAAGCACGACTGACACAGAATTTGGAGAGAGTCCAGAAGCAATCAACAAAATGATAAAATGGCTGAGAAATGGGTCCTCTGAGGAAAAGTTAAAGGAGCTGGGCTTTTAAGCCTAGAGAAGAAGAAACCTAAGGCTGATATAACTTCCGGAATATGAGTGGTTATTGTAAGGATGACAGAGACCAGCTGTTCTTCCTGATCACAGAGACTCAAACTGCAGGAAATGAGCAAAAACTGCAGCAAGAGAGATTTATATTAGATAGAAGGAAGAACTTCACAGAGTGTGAGAAACTTACATTCTATTCCACGACATTAAAAAACTTAAAACTACCTGCTCTACAGAGCCTTCAGAACAACATGGTTTGAGGATGGTTTGGGGATCTGATAGACTCTATAGGTTCCTCTACCATTATTCTGTTTATAGTCTCAATTTCCAGGCTTTACCGAAAGTTTTGATTCCTATTAGTTCCAGGTGGTAATTTAGACCTATGTTACATTCTTAGAGGATATTTAGCAAAACTTAAAGAAAGAAGGATTTGAATCTTACATAGGTGTCTTCTTAATATCCAAACAAACATTTATGTGCCTGATATTTAAAATGGTATTTCAAGTTAAAGGCACCTGTGACTTTAATAAAAGCTTGTATGTATAATGTTGAAGAGGAAATAATAAAATGCATTGTTTATTTAGAACTAACAGAATTTCCCTTCAAAAAGCACAATCTAGAAATTATGTAAAAGCATTCCTGTTTCCTAATGTGAGGTAAGAATTAAAAATAAAAAAAACCCTCCATGGAAACATCTTATTTCAGGCAGGTAGTGTTTGATACACACTCCTTATATCAAAAACATTCTTCTCTGTGAGTTAGAAGAACCTTTATCACAGTTTTACACAAAGAGTATCCCTATAGTATTATTAGAGGTAGTTCACATGTTCATCATAGACTGCAATGAGATACCCTGAATGAATATCTTATCTTGATATATAACCTTGTGTCTTACGTTGGAATTTAAGAACTTGAAGGTGTTGCAAACCCCCTACATACTTGAGCTGAGACTTTGATTAAAGGAAATCGCTTAGAGAACACAAGAGAGCACTATAGTTAAGGAGATATTGATGGTCTTAAGTCTTTGGTCTTTGCAGGACTGGCTTTCGATCTTCATTTTGGGTTGATCTCTAAGAACAGGAACTAATCCTTGCAGCAAATTTGGCAGTAGCAAAGTCTTCACTTTTTTAACTATGTAAGTGGCTTCATTGCTCTAGAAGTAATTTACTATTATCCATACATTCCTTTGCAGGTACAATATAAAATGTCCACTTCCTGCTTTCTGTGGCATCAAGAAATTTCTGGATCCAAATCCCAATTCATCATTTCTGTCTTGACCAATTATTACTGCACATTTCTTTTTTTTTTTTTTTTTTTTTTTGAGATGGAGTCTCACTCTGTCGCCTAGGCTGGAGTGCAGTGGCGTGATCTCGGCTCACTGCAAGCTCCTCCTCCTGGGTTCACACCATTCTTCTGCCTCAGCCTCCCGAGTAGCTGGGACTACAGGCGCCCGACACCACTCCCAGCTAATTTTTTGTATTTTTAGTAGAGACAGGGTTTCACTGTGTTAGCCAGGATGGTCTCGATCTCCTGACCTTGTGATCCGCCCGCCTCAGCCTCCCAAAGTGCTGGGATTACAGGCGTGAGCCACTGTGCCTGGTCTATTATTACACACTTCTAACTGAAGGTCCATGTGCAACGAAACTTTATTCTTCCCATTTTTCCATAACTGACCCAGACTTCTATTTCTCTTTGCAAAACTATTGTAACCCAGGGCCGGCTCTACCCTCTCCATTATCAGCCCCAGTTCCTGCAGACCTCAGCCAAGGTTACAGCCCTGTCACACTCTCTTGCTTTGTTTTTCTTGCTTTGTTTGTTTTCTTCAGAAAGAAGAGTCTAGACAACAGTTTGGACAAGGGTGGCCACAAGTCTAACCACTTCAGCCACTTTGAACTGGTAAAGAGAAAGCTTTTGAAAGGATAGTAAAATGTCTAAATCACTCTTTTCAAAATGGCGCTGTAACCTGTGTCTTGAGTTGTACGATTATCGTCAGATATGAGATTGGAAATACTTTGATTAAGAATGCTATTTGTGGCCAGGTGCAGTTAAAGGTGCCAACAGGGTCCAGCCATATCAGAGAAGGGGCTTTCAAGGCCTTACTAGATTTTATAATGGCCTTACCCAAGTGTTCTGGTCAGGGAGAACTGTTAATTCTACCAAAAGGTCCAGCGCAAATTAAGAATTAAGCAGAGTGCTGAACTGAGTTCCTTATAGAAGCAGCCTTTAAAATGATTCATTTCTCTCAGCTGTAAAAACAAAAATAGTGTTATAAAACTTATGAGATAATGCTTGTTATAGAACATGCATGTTCTATAATAAGCATGAATGTTAAAGCATGAATAAGCATGAAGTTAAAATGTTTTCTTTAATTATTTCTATAATAACTTATTCTACATTGATATTCTATTATGATAATATAATATATTGATATATTATCATATAATATATATAATATATTGATATATTATATAATATATATGATAATATATTGATATATTATCATATAATATATATGATAATATATATCATTCTATAATACATTATAATATATAATGCTATATATAATATTCTATTATAGAATAATATAGACTAATAATTCTATAATATATAATTATATAATAACAGAATTATAATATTCAATATTATTATTCAATTATTATTATTACTTTCTTCAGCATGGAAGCTACTGGATAATCTAGTAGTCTTGTTTTGAATACAGAGTGGTTCATTTACAGAGGTTCTTGAAGGTGCTAAAAGGCATAAGAAATATCAAAGTCTAGACAGGAGTAGCCATGGGAGGAATATGGAGATGGCTTGGCTAAGAAACCATGTTTCTTGGAGAACTCCACCTTTCTTTTACTGCTTAGCATGAGCCAACATGATGGGTAAAAGTCCATCATTCCCATAATCCCCTCAACATTTTGGAAAAAGTAATCTTTTATTATACTGAAGGGAAGCAAAATATCTCATCTCAATAAAACCTATTAAGGTTTTATTTAGGTTTAGAATTCAAGAACTCCAGATAGTGGTTCAAGCTAACTGCAGAGACCCCAAGCAGTTACATATTTTTCAAGTCCCAAATTAACAAGACCAAATTAAAGATAAAAGGGAGACCTTTAATAATAGATTTTAATTAAAATACAAAAGGTTTATCGAATACTATCTTTCTACATTGCAATGTGATCGTGACATAGGTGACATTTTACAGTATCAGAGAGCATGCTGCTTCATCAGTCTTCATCTTACATAAATTCTGAGAAGATGCTAATCTCAAAATTTTCAAGAAATTGAGGGAAAAATCCTAGCTATAATTTAATGAGCTCTTCCTACCTGTGCCAGTTTCCCTGTGTATTATATAATTTAATCTTCTTAACAATATTTTAGGTAGGATATTACCCAAGCAGACAGAAGAAAATTATGACTCAGAAAAATGAAATCCTTTGCTCAAGGTCATTCAGCTGATAAATAGGGCCAGGATTTAAATGTATCAGTCTGAATCTAGACCGGTGTTTTTTTCTTCATTATCTCCTTCCCTAAGAAATGATATAGAGCTTTTCTTTTATTCCAGAATAAATGCTGCAAGGAAGATTCTGGCCTTACAAAGTACTGGTAGGCATGGATTCTTCCAATGGAACAGCCCCGCAGAGATTCATAGAAGAGCTGTGTGTTCCTTTATGCTCTGCTCCCACACCCATGAAGAGGCTATAAGAGTTTCACAATACACAAAATATAACCCAGATACTTACATTAAATCAAATGACTTTCTGAAGATCCCACAGGGGACTTGAGGTATGCTGGGGTCAGACACTATGCAGGTTTCCTTTCACAATAGTGGATACAAAGATACCCTTATTTCTTCTCCATTGCCATAGGATGTTTAGCCTTTCTCAGATAAACTCAATTTTACAAAGACATATTTATACTATACAACAGGGGTAAAAATTAACTCAGAGAATTAACCAAACAGGTCAGTTGTGGTGGCTCACACTTGTAATATAAGAACTTTGGGAGACTGAAGTGGGAGGATAGCTTGAGGCCAGCAGTTTGAGATCAGCCTGCCAATATAGGGAGACCTCATCTCTACAAAAAAGTAAAAAATTAGCAGAGCATGTTGGCGCACACCTGTAGTCCTAGCTACTTGAGAGGCTGAGGTAGGATTGCTTGATCCCAGGAGGTCAAGGTTGTAGTGAGCCGTGATTATGCCACTCCACTCCAGTGTGGGTGACAGAGCAAGACCCCATCTCAAAATAAATAAATAAATAAATAAATAGAATTAGCCAAGCATCTAATAACATTTACATTTCAGTTAATTTCATAAAGGAAACTTTTCTCCAAATACAGTGTCTAAAGCACTACACAGTCACTATTTGAAAGCTCCAAGTCTGAAATGACAAAGGAACATAGAGGTCATGAGATTGTTTGAATAAATATATGAATTAGAAACTCAGATATTTCTGAGACTTAAGGGAGAGATGGAACCACACAATATTTGTTACATTAATATGTGCCTGTATCATAGAATGTCATTATTTAGAAGTGATTGTGAACTATGGAAACCCTAATAGTGACTAAATAAAAGATAAAGAGCTAACCTTCAGGTAAAGGATAGCTTGGTATGAGAATGAACGGGTTTGCTACTGAAGGATGAATAGCAGCAGCTGAATGAGATAAGAGGCCTCTTTGATTTTAATGCCCTTCAATATTATTTATGATAAGGCATCGAAAAGGCAAAGAAATGGGCACAAACTGACACATTAGTTTTCAATATCTGGAACCTAGTCATTTATGATCTTGAAGTCCAGAAACTATGGTATCCCAACTTGTTATTAAAACAAGTAACAGTTTTCATGTTTATCGGCCTAGATTGTGGATAAAATTGCTCTTTTCCAGATCAATTTTTGATAACTTAAGAAACAGTAGTCTCTACCACTTGCCAAAGACAACTATTGCTAATACTTCTGATTTTCCAAGAAGAAATAGGGTTAAAATTAATTCTGTGTAGCTTCTTACATATTAGGCAGAACTAGTTATATACTTTTTTGAATAGAATGAGTTATTTAAAACTTGTAAGAATAACTTTTCCTTTTCTTGCTTATCTGTTTTCATTTTTTTGTTATTGTTTGTTTTTACATTCTTTCTTTTCCTTAAGGAAAAATACTTCCCTCCCATCTCCTTCACTGAATGACTATGGATGTGATGCAGTCTAGATCAATCATATTCTCTCCTGGGGCCTTTAATTTGTAGTAGAGAACTGGATACAATGCAGTCCAGATTCTAATATCTGAAAACAGCTCCCTGGCCAAGAAGTCTGTGACTTACCCATGTCCCTGCCCTTCTTGTCTAGCTTTTTTTTTTCAAAAAAAAAAAAAAACTCTATGAGTTACACTATGTGTATGTAACTTTTTACTCAAATTAGTCAAAGTCACTCTGCTTAATACTAAGAATGTTGTCTAATATACCTGTCTTTTGAAGCCCTTCAGTCACAGTCGAAATGAAGACAACTTACAGAGTTAATTTGGAGGCAAAGAATGATTTTATATTATAAGGCATAAGATAGCACAATAAATAAGTTATTTAGAAAGATAGTTAGGAATCCCGGAAGTCTGCCTCAGTCTCCAGTGGTGTGCAATTCTTTATTTGGTGCTCTGTCCGTATTACCTAGACACCACAGCCAAAGACAGGGATAGTGAACATACAGACATTGACCAATGTTTTTAATAGATCAGAAAACAAAGTTGCTTCAGACTGGAAATTCATAAGGCGAGTGGTCCCATATCATCCTCACTTAACTCTACCTTAGCAGCTTTTTATTTGAAGTCACCATTTTAAGGAAAAGACAAATGCCTCAATGGGTTTGAAAATTGAATTTCTTTACATACTTGCATTTGCAATATATATATATATATATGTTTTTTCTAATGAAGTAAACTATTTATGGCAGGGAAAGCAATCTGTATAGCCTGTGGGCCAAATCTGATCCTTGCCCTGTTTTTTGTTTGTGGAAGCTAAGAATGGGGAGTTATTTCTATGTTTTTACAGGGTTTTCATATATAGAAAACAAATAATATTTGACAGAGACTGTATACGGCCCACAAAATCTAAAATATTTACTCTCTTGCCCTTCTCAGGCAAAGTTTGCCAAACCCTGCTTTATGGGATACAAATATATTTTGGGAAAAATATATTCTTTTTATTAACTACTTTTTGTAAAGTCTCATCTTTTTGTATGATGCATATTATAAATCTTTTATGTAGAACTCTGAATAGCTCAGCAAAACAAAAATTCGGAAAGATAAAAATAGTTCAATTAATAGATCACTTCCATATATTCTGCATTAAATCATAAGTTTACATATACATATGTATACATATATATGCAAACATACATACACACATATGTATGTATGTATATGTATATATAAAGAGATTAAAACCTTACTGTATTTTCATTAGTATACTTTCTATTTGTCAATGATGGTGATTTGGCACTTCAAATTTGATGAGACTCTGCCAAACTTTTAAAAACATTCCATAAGATTAAAAATAAATAGCAGTACATTGAAAAGTTTAAAAATATGAAACAAATAATATTTTAAATGGACCAGTGGGGGGACATCAAAGAAACTCCCATTAATTCCCCTAATTCAAAAGTTCTTTCTCTTTTGTATGTTTGATTCTAATATAGTTTTTACATAGGAAAATATAATATTTCGTATAAAAGATTTAATAGTTTCATTAGTCATATAGGCTAAAATAAGTCCAATCACAGTAACTTTGCCCAACAAAAGTTGTTTCTAACCCTTGTTACATGTTCAAGGAAGGCTAGCAAGGGCAGAGAATTTTGTCTTTGCAAAGTCACCTAGGTACCCAAGACAATGGAGCCTTTGCCATCTAGATCAAATGTCACCAGTGCTCAGGGCAGGGCAAGAGAGAAAGACAAAGGGATTCTGAAAGGGTTTTTTACTTTCTTTGCCCACAAGTGACCCACAGTTAAGTTTTCTGTTTTGGCTCATGGCCCTGCCTAAATGCAAGTCCACTAGGAAATGCAGTTTTCCATGTGCCCTGGGAGGAAGAATATGATGTGCGAATTGATGCACATTTTCTCTGCCATACTATACGAAGTTTTAAGTAAATTATGTGTTCCAGCTACATGATTTCTATTTGGTATGGGCCTTCTGGAAGAAAAGAAACGTTTTCCAAAGCTCAAGGATTGTTTTAGTTGCTTAGTGCCAATTAAATTCAAGTAAAATTTATTACCTATTTTGCTGAACCACATGGAAGTGTCACAACAGTAAGTGTCAGCCCAGAAATGGGTTTTTAGGAGAAAGGAATGTTATTAGTTTGAGAAGCATCAAATTCTGGCTCCCCAAGCAGATGGTCCTTGTATTGGCCACTGTCCCAGAGAATCATCTCCTGGAATGTTCCAAGAGAAAAAATGACTCACTCTATAACTTTCTCCAAAGGAAAAAAAGAAGGATCAAGAGGTGTTTCGTATGTTTTCCCCTTTTCCTTTTTGCATTGTTTTTTTTTTTTCTTTTAACAGATCACTGACTGCTCAAATGCAGAGTTTCCCTTTGCAACTCTCAAATTACTCATGACCCACTACTTAGGCCAGTGTTCTCTAGCAGTAACACCATACTCAGAACTCCCTTTTTCCTTCTTCTGCACATCAGAACATAAGAACTTCCTGTGTATTCTAATAGTCATTTACTGGAAATCTTAGTAAGTTTGATGTGTTGATGTTAGTTGGTATTAGTGATGTAATCTTTTATCTGTTTGCAGAAATTATCTGCATTAAAAAAAAATGGAATCTTGGAGAAGTGATGCCCGTTATCCAGTGTTATTTGTTTTTAATGGCAGATTATCAATAATCATGTCATGGTAGATTCCCAGGAGAACATTCAAGCAGGGAGTCTTTTCAGGATCCTCCCAAAATGTTATTCATTATAAAATAGCTTGCTATTTTGTCTGACTATATTCAGTGTCATTTATTTATTCAAATGTTTATATTTTTAATTCATCAAATATTTATTATTTACATGCTATTGGCCAGATACTGTATTAGTATCTGGGAATGAGATAATACATTTTCACTGCTTTCAAGGAGGTACTGACTGGATGCAGGCTCTCATCTCTCACCACCGCCACTGCTGCCTCTACCTGAACATGCTGCCCAGAGGCCTGGGAATTGCCCCACCTATTTACTATAGTCTGCATCCATGTGCAGACTATATGCAGGATTCCTTTCACAATTGGGGATAGAAAGATACCCTTATTTCTTCTCCATTGCTATAGGATGTTTAGCCTGTCATAGTGAAGAAGGGGGTATAGGACAGGCACATCTAGACTGGCACCACCCCCCTCAATGCTGGAGCATGCCACCTAGGGGCCTGTGGATTGCCCTGCCCCATTCACCACATCTTGGATCTGTGCATTTCCCTCAGCAGCCTGAGAATGAGCCTGCCCAGCCTTCCAGCACCACCACTGCCCACACCCACCCCCACACATGCCACCAGGAAACCTGAGAACTGGCCCACCCATCTCATCACAGCCAATACTAACACCAGTGTGTGCTACCTGAAGCTCAAGGATTATCCCACCACTGCTATTGCCATTGCCCACAGCACACTTGCTGCCTATGGGACTGAGGAACCACCCACCTGCCCAGCCCATTGCTGCTATTGCTGGCACTTAAGCCAGCCACCTGGAGCCACAAAAATTAGATCCTCTGGACCTACTAACACCAGCTGCCACATACAATTCCTGGGTCCCCAAGTACAAGCATGTTTAGCCTTTAGCAGCCACCTCTGGGCTCAAGGCCTGGCCCAACTGGCATCCCCATACCTAGGAAAGCTTCACATATCCTCTAATAACAACTTCAGCCTAAACACTGAAGAAATCACAGACACCACTGACACTGTTTATAGCTTAAGACATTGTAGGGAGACTACACTACTGCACACACCCAGAAACAAACCTAAAGAGCTTTAATCAAACAATACCATAGATGCATGTTCAGGAAAAAGTCTTCCTCAGTGAAAGCCAATCCAACAAATTGGAAGAAGTGGCTGTCACACCAGATGTGTAGATATCAAGGTAAGGACACAATAAAAATGAAAAACAAGGAAATATAACACCTCTGAAGAAACACAATAATTCTCTAGCAACAGATTCCGATGAAAAAGAAATTTTTGAAATGCCAGAAAAATAATTCAGAATAATGATATCAAAGAAGTTCATTGAGATCCAAAAATACACAGATAAACATTACAAATAAATCAGAAAGAGACAATTCAAAACGTGAATGAGAAATTCACTTAAGAGAGAAATATCCTACAAAAAAAACAAACAAAAATCCTAGAATTGAAGAATCCTATGAACTAAAAAGTACATTCAAGAGCATCACTAGAAGAAAGAATTTTATAACACAAAGACAAGGTTTTTGAAATAACTCAGACAAAAAAAGAAAGAAAAAGGAATAAAAAAGAATGAAACTAAGCCTACCTAACATATAGGATACCATAAAGCAACTAAATATTCTAATTTTGGGTTCAAGATGATGAAGACAAGGCCAAAGGCATAGAAAAACCATTAAATGAAATAAAAGATTAAAAACTTCCCAAGTCCAGAAAGATATTAGACATCCAGATATAGGAAGCTCAGAGGTCCCCAAATAGACACAACCCTAAAAAGGTTCCATAGCACATTACAGTCAAAGTGCCAAAAGTCAAAGACAGGGAGAATTCTAAAAATAGCAAGAGGAAAGCTTCTAGTCACGTGTAAGGGAGCCGCCATCAGACTAACAGTGAATTTCTCAGCAGGAACCTTATTGGCCAGGAGGGAATGGGATGATATATTCAAAATACTGAAAGAAAGAAAGAAAAAAAAAACCCTGTCAGCTAAGAGTACTATACCCAGCAATATTATCCTTCATGAAAGAAGGAGAAATATAGTCTTTCCCAGACAAGCAAAAACTGAGGAAATTTGCCACAACTGCACTGGCCCCGCAAGATATACTTAAGGGATCCCTATACCTGGAAGTGAAAGGTCATTATCTACCATCATGAAAACATGAACATATAAAACTCACTGGTAGAGTAAACACACAAATGAGGAAGAGAAACAACTCAGAAGTTACCACTACAGAAAACCACCAAACTGCAATGATGAACAATAAGAGAGAAAGAAAGGAACACAAAAATATACAAAACAAATAGTAAACAATTAATAAAATAGCAGGAATAAGTTCTCACATGTCAATAATAACTTTGTAAATGAATTAAATTTTCCACTTAAAAGATATAGACTGGCTGAATGGATAAAAATATGACCCAAGTATATGCTACCTACAAGAAATTCACTTCACCTGTAAAGACACATATAGCCTAAAAGTTAAGTGATGGAAAAATATATTCGATGCAAATGGAAACTAAAAGTGAGCAGAAGTAGCTACCCTTATGTCAGGTAAAACAAACTTTAAGTCAAAAACAGTAAAAAGAGCCAACGAAGGTAATTGTATAATAAAGGGATCAATTCATCAAAAGAATATTACAATTATAAAAATATATGCACCCAACATTGGAGCTTTCAGATATATAAAGAAAATATTATTAAATCTAAAGAGGGGGATATACTTTAATACAATTCTCCACTCAGCATTAGATAGGTTATCTAGACAGAAATATAACAAAGAAACATTGAATTTAAATTGTGCTTTAGATCAAATGGACCTAACAGACATTTACATAACATTTTATTTAACAGCTGCAGAATACACATTCTTCTCATAAGCAGATGGGTCATTATACAGGTTAGATCATATGCGAGGTAACAAAACAAGTCTGAATAAATTTTAGAAAATGAAAATCATTATCAAGTATGTTTTCTGACCATAATGAAATAAAACTAGAAATTAATAACAATAGGAACTTCGGAAACTGTACAAATACATGAAATTAAAAACATGCTCCTGAATGACCATCGGGTGAAGGAAGAAATTAAGAGGAGAATCACAATTTTTTTTCGAACAAATGAATATGGAAACACAATACACCAAGACCTATGGGATACAGCAAAAGCAGTACTAACAGAAAAGTTTATAGGAGTAAATCACCTATATCAAAAATGTAGAAAGATTTCAAACAGTCTGCTGATTGACCTCAAGGAACTAGAAAAGCAAGAACAAACCAAACGAAAGCTTAGTAGAAGGAAAGAAATAATAAAAATCAAAGCAGAACTAAATAAAAGGGACTAAAAAAATCCCTAAATAATGCAAAGGATCAATGAAACAAAGTTGGTTTTTAAAGATAAAAATCTATAAACCACTTGCTAGACTAACCAAGGAAAAAAAGAGCAAGACCCAAATAAACAAAATTAAAAATGAAAAAGGAGACGTTACAACTGATAACACAGAAATAAATACAAAAGATCATCAGAGACCGTTATGAACAGCAATACTCTAACAAACTGGAAAACCTAGAGGAAATGGATAAAAAATACCAAGATTGAATGAGGAAGAAATAGAAAACTTGAACAGACCAATAATGAGTAATGACATTAAATCAGTAATAAAAATTCTCCCCATGAAGAAAAACCCAAGACCAGATGCCTACATGGCTGAATTCTATGAAACTTGTAAAGAAGAACTAACACCAATTCTTTTCTAACTATTCTACAAAATTGAAGAGGAGGAAATTCTCCCTAACTCATTCTATAAGCAAGCATTACTTATAGACAAGGACACAACAAGAAAGAAAACTACAGGGTATAGTCGTGATGAACATAGACTAAAATCCTTAACAAAGTACTAGCAAACCAAATCCAGCAACAGCACATCAAAAAGATAATACATGATGATCAGGTGGGATTTATCCCAGCAATGTAAGAATGTTTCAACATATGCAAACCAATAAATGTGATATATCACATCAACAGAATGAGGAAGAAAAACCATATGATCATCTCAACAGACACAGAAAAAGTGATAAAATTTAACATCCCTTTATGATAAAAACTCTCAAAAACTGGTCATAGAAGAAACGTACCTCAACATAATAAGGTCACATGTAACAAACTCACAGCTAACATCACATTTAATGGGGAAAAAGTGAAAGCCTTTCTCTAAGACCTAGAACAAGACAAGGATGTCAACTTTCACCACTTCTATTTAGCATAGTACTAGAAGTTTTAGCCAGAGCAACCAGGAAAGAGTAAGAAATAAAAGCCTTCTGAAAAGGAAAAGAGAAAGTCAAATTATCCTTCTTTGTAGATAACATGATATTATATTTAGAAAAACCAAAAGGCTCTATTAAAAAACTCTTAGATCTGATAAACAAATTCAGTGAAGTAGCAGCATAGAAAAACAACATGCAAAGATGAGTAGCATTTCTATACACCAATAATGAACTAGCTGAAAAGAAAAGAAGGCAATCTCATTTGCAATAGTTGCAAAAAAAAAAAGACTAGTAATAAGTTTAACTAAGGAGGTGAAAGATCTCTATAAGGAAAAGCACAAAACGCTGATGAAAGAAATTGAAGAGGACACAAACAAAAAACATCCCATGTTTGTGAATCAAAAGAATTAATATTGTTAGAATGGCCATACTATCCAAAGTAATCTATAAACAATGCAATCCTTAAGAAAATATCAATGTCATTTCTCACAGAAATAGAAAAAACAATCCTGAAATTTATATGGGACCAAAATGTATATGGAACCGAACAACCCAAACATCCTGAACAAAAAGAACAAAGTTGGAGGCATCACACTTCCTGATTTCAATATATACTATGATGCTATAGTAATAAAAAGAGCATGATATTTGTGTGAAAAACAGACACACAGATCAATGGAACAGAATAGAAACCCAGAAAGAAATCTGTGTATTTAGAAACAACTGATATTTGACAAAGGAGCCAAGGACATACATCAGGAAAGAGGCACCTTCTTCGATAAATTGCGCCAGGAAAACTAGATGTTCGTATGCAGAAATATGAAACTAGACATTTATCTCTCACCATGTACAAAAATCAACTCAAAATGGATTAAAGACTTAAACACAAGGCCCCAAGCTATAAAACTACTAAAAGAAAATGTAGGGGAAACACTCCAGGACATTGGCACAGGCAAATATTTTATGGTTAAGATCTCAAAAGTACAGGCAATAAAAACAAAAAATAGACAAATGGTACTATGTTAAACTAAAATGCTTCTGTATGGCAAATAAAACAATCCACAGAGTGAAGCAACAACCTCTTGAATGGGAAAAAATATTTGCAAACTATTCAACTGACAGGGGCTAATATCCAGAATATATAAGGAACACAAACAAGTCAACAGGAAACAAACAATAACTCAATTAGAAAGTGGACAAAGAACCTGAATAGACATTTCTTTTTGAGAATTTCTCAAAAAGAAATGTCTGTTCTTCTTTTGAAAGGAGAATTTTTATATGATCAACATGTAAATGATAAAATGTCCAACATCACTGTCATTAGAGAAGCACAAATCAAAATCACAATGAGATATCATGCTACCCCAGATTGAGTGGCTATTCTCAAAAAGAAAAGAAAATAACTGATGTTGGTGAGGATGCAGAGGAAGGAAAACTCATGCCTTGTTGATGGGAACATAAATTAGTATAGCAATAATGAAAACAGTATGGAAATTTCTTAAAAACTAACTATAGTACTACTCCATGAATCCCACTACTGGGTATTTACCCAAAGGAAAATCAGTATATGGAAGGGATGCTTGCACCCCCATGTTTATTGCAGTACTACTCACAATAGCAAAGATATGAAATCAACCTAAGTGCTCATCAATGGATGAATGAAAAAAGAAAATCTGGTAAACATATATGATGAAATATGATTTGGCCATAACCCCCCCCAACAAATCCTGTCATTTGCAGCAATATGGGTGGAACTAGAGGTCACTATGTTAAATGAAATAAGCCAGTTACATAAGGACAAAAATCATGTGTTCTCGTTTATATGGTGGAGCTAAAAAAAAGTTAATCTCTTGGAAGTAGACAGTAAAATGATAGTTAACAGAGGCTAGGAATGGTGTGTGGTGCAGGTGGAGGTGGGAAGAGGTAGATGAAGAGAGGTTGATTCGTGGGTAGAAACACACTATTAGAGAGAAGGGATAAGCTTTAATGTTCAATAGCAGAGTATAGTGGCTATAATTAACAGAAATGTATTATATATTTCAAAATAGCTAGAAGATTAAACACCCTGGCTTGATCATCACACATTCAGTGCATATAACAAAGTATCACATGTACCCCCATAAATGAGTACAAATATTATGTATCAATGATTCAGAAAGTGTTAAGAAATCTTTGCCCCTCTCCAAATCAGAGATTTTTACATTTATATTTTGTTCTGTAAGTTTTATAGTTTTTGTGTTTATATTTAGGTCACTTTCAAATTAATTTTTTGTGTATGATGTGAGGTAAAGAGAATGTTTCATTTCTAAAATGTGTATCTAGTTGTTCCAGAAATATTTACTGAAAAAATACTTTCTCCGTTGATTATCTTGACACCTTTGTTGAAAACCAGTTGACCATATATGTGTGAATTTAATTCTGGAATTTCTGTTCTTCTCCATTGATCCATATATCTATAATTCCACCAATAACATATTATCTTCATTACTATAGTTTTATATTACATCTTGAAATTAGATATTGTAATCTCAACTTTGCATTTGTTCCAAAATGCTGTGGCTATTCTAAATTTTTTGTATGTTCATATAATTACTAGAAATAACTCGGCAATTTCTAAAAATAACACTTTTCGAACTTAGATTTGAATTCTATTAATCAATAGATTAACTTGGGGGATAATTTACATCTTAAAACTTGATTTTCTAAATTAATGAACGTGGTTTATTTCTTTTTTAATTTAGATCATCTCTAGTTTCTCTCAGGAATTTGTTGTACATATTTAATTAAATTTATCACCAAGTATTTAATATCTGTAATAATGTAATCTCTTTCATTCCTGATATATTTATTTTGTGTTTTTCTATTATTTTCAGAAGAACATATTGAGGATCAGTCTATATGTAGGATTATCAATTTTTTAATTGATAATAACCAGCTTTTATTTTTGCTATCCCTTTAAATTGATATTCATTCATGTTTTTCTTGTTTTTTACTGTTCAGTCTGAAACAGCAAAAGGTCTAACATGGTATCCTATTTTTGTGCATGCACACACACACACAAACATGTACTGTTATATTTATTCTATTAGAATAGAAAAAGCTCTGATCAGAGCTAGGCTTTTAATTATTGACAAAACTTTTTGCGTAGGTTTTCCTATACCCCAATTTCTCATAAGGTTACACGATGAAGGCAGATGTCACCTTTGCATACAGTGCACAGGAAAGAAACTCTAACATTATGATTTTCAGAGGTCATATAGGGCAGCTGATACATTCACTCCTCCTCCCCTCCAGAGATGGAGAAAGAAAGATTTTGACTCTGAAATGTAATCAAATCTTCCCTCTGGGTAGGAGGGTAAGGTTTCTGGGATTTTATTACTCTTTGGAATGTAAAAATATGTCTCTGGCATAGTTGTCTCTAAAGCTCTCTGGAGATCTCTCTTTTTAGGGTTTCTATTCAATCATTTTTCACTCCAGGTACCACCTACCCAGCTCAGAAAAGTCCTGAGCAGTATATATTTGAAAATAGCCATAAATCATTATTTTCCAACACCTTCCTTCTACTTACTTTGATTTATTTTTCTTTTCCAAGCTTAATGTAGAAGCTCAGATAATGAGTTTTAGAACTTTTTCCTTTTTAAAATATAAGCTGATAAACCCATAAATTTCACTTTAAACTTCACCTAGCAGCAGATATGTTGTATTTTCATTATCATTCAGTTATAAGTACTTTATAATATTTCTTAGCATTTGACACATAGTTCATTTAAAATTGTGTTGTTTAATTTCCAAATATTCAGGAATTTTTCATATATCCTATTGATATTTTTTTCTGGTTTAATTCAATTGTGGTCTAGAACATGCTCTGTAGTATTACAATAATTCTAAATTTATTAAAACTTGGTTTATAGCCCAGTTTATGGTCTATTGTAGTAAAAGTTCAATATCCACTTGAAAGTAATGTGTATTCTTCAGCAGGTAGGTGGCATGTTCTATAAATGTCAATTCGATCAAATTGATTGATAGTATAGTTCGGGTCTTCTGTATACTTAGTGATTTTCTGTCTACTAGGTCTATGAATTACTGAGAGAGGAGTATTGAAATCTTCAACAATAATGGGGTTTTGTCTATTTATTCTTGCAGTTCTTTTAGTTTTTTCTTCGTATATTTTTTAGTGCTTTTTAAAGTTCATATACATTAGGATTTTTAGATCTTCTTTATCTTATTTATAAAATAATAATGTCCCTTTTATCCCTGGTAATATTCCCTTTTATGAAGTTTATTTTATTTATTTCATAAAAGAGAATCTGTTTACAAATTCCCTTTGAAAAATCTGTTTATAGATATTAGTATAGAGGTTTCTGCTTTGTTCTGATTGACGTTTGCATAATATATCCTTTTCCATGCTTTTACTTTTATCATATATGTGTTTCTATATTTCTAGTAGCTTTTTTTTCTACACAGTATACAATTGAATCTGCTATTTTGTCTAGATTGGTAATCTATGTCTCTTAATTGAAGTGTTTAGAACATTCATATTTAATGTAATTATTGGTATCCTTGAGCTCAAATTGGTTCTTTTCACTATTTATTTTCTATTTTTGCATCTTTTTCAGCTTCCCCCCCTTTTTTTTACTCTTTTAACTAATATATTTTTTCATATTTGATTTTATCTCTAATATTGGCTTATTGGCAATAATTCTGTGCTTTATATTTTAGTAGATTCATTCGAGTTTTCAATATACATCTTTAAGATATCATAATCTAACTCAGAAATTGCCAAGCTTTTTCTGTGAAAGGCCAAATAGTAAATACTTTTGGCTTTATTGGCCACATAGGGTCTCTGTCATATATTCCTTTTAAAAATAACACTAAAAATGTAAAAAACTTTCTTAGCTTGTGGACCTTACAAAAACAGGACTCAGAAGAAACTTGGGCTATGACCATAGTTTGCTAGTCATTACTGCCAATTATTTATATTTGAAGCTTCAAATATAAGAAATTTCACATATAATATAAGGAACTTAACAACAATGTGATTTTCCCCTTCTATCCTTGATGCTATTTTGTCATATATTTTCCTTCTGCATATAAGCCTCACTATTTGTCATTATAAATGTTACTTTGAATAGTCAATTGTCTTTTAAAAGAAATTGAAAGGCAAAGAAATAGTCTTATATATTTTTCTATGTATTTATTATTTCAGGTACTCTTTTTCCAAGTATATGTCTAGTATCACTTTCTTTCAGCTTGAGGAATTTTTAAGTTATTTAATATTTTTAACATTTCTTCTTGTGCTAGTCTGCTGTATATGAATTCTTTCAGATTTTGCTTGTCTGCAAAAATGTTTACTTCACCTGCAACTTTGACATGAATATTCACTCAATATAGAATTATTTGTTGATTTTTTTTGGCACTTTAAATATGTCACTCTGTTGACTTTGGCTTGTGTTTTTCCTGACGAGTAGTATATGAGCATTCTTATGTTTGTTTCCCTACATGTAGAATGTCAATTTTTTTGTCTTGTTCTTTAAATATTTTTCTTTTCATCATTGGACTTCAATAATTTGATTATGATGTTGCTTAGCATGACTTTCTTTGAATATCTGTTGATATATCTCATCAAATTTGAAATATTTTTATTTTTTCCTGTATCTTTTCTGCCTTTTTCTTATTTTCCCCACTTTCTTTCACTCCAAGTACATATATATTAGACCACTTCATATTGTCCCACAGATGACTTAGGGTCTAAGTATTTTTTTAGTCTTTTTTTTCCCTGTGCTTTTGAATATATTTGAATATATTTTACTGTTATATCTTCAAGTTCATTGATTCTTTTTTTTTTCTTCTGAAGGGTTTAATATGCTGTTATGCCTATCCAGTAGCATTTTCATTTCAAATGTTACAGTTTTCACCTGTAGAAATTCCATTTGTTCTTTTAAAAATATCTTCTATTTCTGTATTATCAAGTATATGTTTTCCTTTAAATCACTAGACATATTTAAGAAGAACATTTTAAAGATTTTTCTGCTAATTTCATCATCTTTGCTATGTTTGACTCGGCTTTTATTAATTGCTTTTTCTCTTGGTTACGATTCCAATTTTGCTACATTTTGTAACTTGGCATAGTTTTTTCAAGGTCTTTTTAAAAAGCATTGTTACATTAGGTCTAAAATAGCCTTTACTCTAGAGTAAATTTAATCTTGCTTGTAAGGTGTGACGCTTCTGATATTTCTATTGAATGCTTCAGATATTCAACAAGATCTTCCTATTATGGCTGGTAAACACTTGCATGTTAGCCAGCCATATTTGAGTTTTGCGAATTGTTCAGCCTATAGCTCCCTAACAGCTTATCTATACCAAGCTTCATAGTGTTTCACCTGGTGCATATGCAGATTGTTTTCAACATAGGATTTCGCCTATAATATGGTTATATTGAACAGTAAAAAACAATGGTTTAGCACCATCTCCCTGGCGCTGTCTAGAGTTCTCACAAGATCTGATTGCTTCAAAGTGTGTAGCACTTCTCCCTTCACTCTCTCTCTTCCTCTTTTTGCCATGCAAGATGCGCCTTGTTTCTTCTTTGCCTTCTGCCATGATTGTAAATTTCCTGAGGCCTCCCCAGTCATCTGGAACTGTGAGTCAATTCGACCTCTTTTCTTTACAAATTATCCAGTCTCAGGTATGTCTTTTCATCAGTGTAAGAATGGACTAATACAGCCTAAGACTCTTGGGGATCCTTAGGTAGATTTCTGGAAGTCTTTTTCTGAATAGATCCCTCTTCTCCAGCTGCCTTATCCTTGTATTTCTGTGTCTGTCCCCTGACCACTGTGAGCATGAGTTATATTTTGCCCTGGCAGAAAGCCAAGGAGCTTATAGGCTTCATCTCATTTGCTTCTCTAGAAGGGTCTGCATTCCTGTGCATCTTGTTATCCAGTGGTTGAAAACAGTTGCTTCATATATTTAGTCTAGCTCTCTAATCATTTAGTTGTTTGTGGTGGAAAACAAGACCCCTATCATTTACTACGGGGGTGTCCAATCTTTTGGCTTCCCTGAGCCACCCATAAAATACACTAACACTAACAATAGCTAATGAGCTAAAAAATGCAAAAAAACCTCATAATGTTTTTAAAAAGTTTATGAATTTTTGTTGGACCACATTCAAAGCCATCCTGGGCTGCATACAGTCTTGAAATTCTTCTGTCCTTAAAATCGATAAAGGCTTTATGGTAAAGCCGTGCTCCAATGGCTATGTAGACAAGGTGGGAATATCAGTGGAGAGTGAGTTCTGTGAGTGTCTCTCATTAAAGGGTATTTACAAATACAGTGGTGGAAGAGTAATTATTTTTGTTTGGAGATGGATTAGAGAAAGCTTTACAGAGGAGGAGAGAGATGTTAGGGAGTCTTGAAGGATAGAAAATATGAAGATTTAAGAGAGGCAGTTTTCCAAGCAGAAGTACTGTGTGGAAGACAGAGACATGAAATTGAATATCTTGAGCATGTAAGTTTGAGGAGGAAGGTATGTGGACTGGAAGTGTAAACAGGAAGAACCCTGATTGCATGCCATGGTATTGAGTTTAGTCTTTATCCAGTAGTGGAAAGAAAGGCTTTAAGGAGAGAAATTATTTGTTTAGCTAGGTAGAAAGCAAAACTTTGTGCTGGCAGTATGGAAAATTCATTAGTGGGAATTATGGCTGGAGACAGTATAATTCTTTTGCAGTGTTTTTCAACTTGCAGTGTTTTTCAACTTGTAACTGATAAATGAGGTTTTAAAATCAATATTTCTTTAATAATGGAACCAAATAGAGTATAACAGTGTACATCACACATTAATAAGAAGAATTTTTTTTGGAACTTATGTTTCACCAATATATGTGCAGTTTTATTGATGCATGCTTATAGTGAGTTGTAATGTAAACATGTATCTTCATGGTGATAAGAAAAGTTTGAAAGTCACTGCTTTAATAGACTATGAAAATTGTCTAGGTAAAGATTACGAAGATGAGCCTGGGCACTATGGTGAGACCTGTCTCACCATATCTCTACAAAAAATTTAAAAAATTAGCCGGGCACAGTGGTGTACACCTGTGGTCCCAATTACTTGGGAGGCTGAGGTGGGAGGACCACTTGAGCCCAGGAGGTTGAGGCTGCAGGGAGCCATGATCACTCTGGTGTACTACAACCTGGGCAACAGAGCAAGTCCCTGTCTCAAGGAAAAATTAGAATTTAGCCAAGGCATTAAAAATGAGAAAAAATAGGAATGATAATGAAAATGTAAAATGTATAGGATTGAGAGTTTAGTGAGTTATGTGGCTTGAGGGTATCAGATAAGTACAGGATGGCATTTCTGTGTCTAATTTATATAATTGAGTGTTGATGACTTTATTCCAAATATAAGTGCTAAAGGAGGAGGTACAAATTTTGGGAGAAGCAATATTACTGCAGACAAAGAATCAAAGACGCAGAGGGTGGTTAGGAAAGGATCCAAAGCCTTTTTACTAAACAGTAAAAGTTAATTTGAGCTATCATCATCTGTTTGGCCCTTGGAGAGGAGAAATGACAGGAAGAAAAGTGTAACAGCAGAGTAACCTAAGAGTAGATATACCAAGTTGGGCAACAGCCTAAATGAAGTCAGACATTTTCTTCTCAATATATTATTTTATTTTTTTGTCTTAAAAAAAGCATTTGATGATGAAGGAAAGCCCATTGGATGATTTTGACAAAATATAGAAATATAGGAAGATAGATAGAAGAACCATACATTATATGTAATACATGAGACCTTAAGCCCTTGATGACATTTTATCTTCACTTGTGAGAAGAGATTTAATAAAGTAATTTATTAGGTCTCTTCTCACTCATAAAAAGAAATGTCATAAAAGACCTATTCCTTCATATATTCTCCATATATTGAGTATTAATCCTTATATTCCTAACTCAGTATTGTAGGCTAAATTTTCAGTAGTTCTGCTTTAGAGTAAAACAAATGTAGATGCTAAGAAACATCTTAAATTTTAAGGACAGAGAATTTCAAGACTGGTAGATGCTTTTGAGTTCCTCAATCTTAAGTGCATATTTATTTTCAGAAAAGAACTAACCTTGGGACATAAGCGAAACATCATTTCAGTTGGTTAAATTGAAATGCAAAATAAGATGTCTGTTTCTGTTTAGATGATAGAGCTAACACTTTACATGGACCAAGTCTACTTCCCAACCACACCTTTCCCAGAGAAAAAGTGACAAGGTTGTTGATGATTTCTTTACTCTTAGAAAGAAAGCTTAATTCAGAGTCTGCAGTGTGTAAGACAGCAGAGTTATCATCAAATATAAAATTCAACTATTTAAAAAATAGTAATTTGAAAGCCATATAAAGTTTAAAACAAAGTTTACAAAAATAACTGGGAAGATAAAGAATTTGAGTGCAAGTCAATTCCAGCTCAATTTATTATTTTTGAAGTCAATGAAAATGATGCCAAATTCAGTTTAAACATTAAAGTTTGTGCCATTTTAGTTATATATTTTAGCCGCTCCTAAAACATGACTGTTTTTCACCTTTGCCTTTTGGGTGTCTCTGCACTTGGGAAGGGAACTGTCTTGTCCAATAAATTTCCAGGTATATCTTCAGTTGCTTGAGACATGAGCACAATGATATAATGCACAGCAAATACGAAATGACTTCAGAAATTGACACAAATTCCTAAAATTGACACAAAGTGACAGGTCTTTTCAAAGGGAAAGTCAGCTGACATTGGATTGGGTTATCTTTCTCAAAACAGCACTTCAGCTCCAGCAGCATAGGTAGGTGGAAAGGATTTGTAAGGAAATGGACAAAAGAATGTGATGTACTTTGATAAATGGCCATAGTAATAGGTCTGTATAAAGCACAGACCCCTTTATTAGTTAAAAATTCTAACTCAAAAACTTGATTTTTGTTAAATATTCTAACTCAAAGGCTTCATTTTTATTTTGAAAAATCTAAAATGCTTCTCATATGTGAAAATACAGATTCCAAAAGTCTGATTCAGCTCTAGCTTGTTAAGCAGAAAGCCTTGTAAGAATATGACTATTAGTTTTAGAATTGTGGATGACTGCCTCTACAATGAAGAAACACTTATTTTAGGTAGAGGTGACACTGCAATTCGCGGAAGCAATATGATTAGCTTCCTTTTCTCAAATGTGCGCTGGCCCATCTATATACAGTACAGTAGTTCCCTCTTACCCGTGGTTTCACTTTCTGCATTTTCAGTTACCAGGAGTCAACTGTGGTCAGAAAACAGGTGAGTACAGTACAATAAGTTACTTTGAGTGATAAACTGCATTCACATGATTTTTATTACAATGTATTGTTATAATTGTTCTAATTTATTAGTTATTGTTGGTAATCTCTTACTGTGCCTAATTTATAAATTAAACTCTTCATCATAACTATGTATATATAGGAGAAACAGAATGTTTTTGTATATGGTTATAGTTAGTGAGCCATATACATGGTTCAGTTCTGTCCATGGTTTCAGGCATTCCAGTTCAAGATCCACTGGGGGTCTTGGAATATGTCCCCCATATATGGATATGAGGGAATTACAACGTAAGCAAACGCCATGTCAATAGCTTAGTGAGTACAAAGTAGTGTCTTATATGTAGTAGAAAAAGTATTTTAAATTTTATGCTAGCTCTTAATTATAAATTTCATTACGAAAATTATAAAATATACAAAAGTATATAGAAGCAAAAATTGGAGACTCCCCTCTCACTCATGTTTTTGCTAGATCCATTATTAACAGATCAGATATTAGAAATAGATTGCTTTTGGCTTTTAATAATTGAGTTAAGACAAAAAAACCCTGTTTTTTTTTCATTAAAAAGTCAATTTCAGCATAAAATTAGTGAACTAATATATCTAATTATAGAAATGTTATCTTTTCATATACATTGCCATGACTTTAGCATAGAAAGGAAGCATGAGTAAAATGTGCAAAATAGAATTATTCCAAAAGGAGAATAAACATTGCTTATTTTTATTTAAATATAATGATGATATTGGTTCTCATAGAAGTGAACTAGTAGTGGTTGTTTTTCTTCCCGCAGTCTCCCATTTAATAATGTTCACATATATCTCTGCTATTATGGGTGGAGTGCTTCAGATGGCAGCACTACAAACTGGGGATTTTCATCAATTATCTTCAAAATCTCATAAAAAATTTCTGCTCATGCAGATTTGAGCAACATGAAGATTTCTATAAGCCATTAACACTTGCTCCTATATCAGAGATACCAGATTTTTGCTGACCAAGGGAGCAAAGACAGTATGTTGTAGCTGTTTCCTAAAATGAGTAGGGGCATCCCTTTCCTATCATCCCCTTTCATGACCCCTTTTGAAATGGTCATGAAAGTGTCCTGATAGTGCAATCTTCCTGGGTATAAATGTGCACAGGTTATATAGTGTATCTCGATAAAGTCTATAGGAGAAACAGGTAAGTGTGAGAAAAGTGGTGAAAATTGTGTACTCTGAGGAGTGTGTACAATTGATATATATCCGGCATGAGACTTTGAAAATATTCTTTAATGTGAAAATAAATGTAGTTTATTTTCAAAATACAGAGAAAAATTTAAACTTTACAATATGACAGCAAGAAATATTTTACAACTATTTTTATTTACAATAAATTTCTTTAAAATGAGATAAAATAATAATGATAAGGTTAGATACAAATGGAACTAAGTTAGATGTGTTCAAACATGAAAATCAACGTAGAAACATGAATGATTATAAAGAAACCACAGAAAAAAGCACCAGCACAGCTAAAATCTGCTTTGGAAGCAATAGAGAACAAAAGCCATATTGCACAAGTAGAAAGTTTGTGTTGTACATAACACAAAACATTTTTTCAGAAAGCACAGAGTCTTATTAAAAATTAAAATTTTGTGAGAGAAGATGATAGCTATAAAAATATAGAAAAAGGTGAAAAATATAGAAAAAAGATCAAGTAAGGAAGACAAATATATATCAGTCAAGTTCAATCAAATAGAATCAAATAATTGGTATCCCTGAAGGAGAAACAAAAACAAATGAAAAAAAATCAATATACAAAACAAATGAAATAAAAACAATATCAGAGAAGATAACTCTCCTCCTGTGGAAAAAGACTTTAGTCGGGAAATTAATGGGACTGTTCAGGGAAAGAGGCTTCAAGAGAAGACAATTTTTAGACAACTCCTGGCAAATTTGTTTTCTTACCAAACCAATGTTAGTGAGCCATATACATGGTTCAGTTCTATCCATGGTTCCAGGCATTCCAGTTCAAGATCCACTGGGAGTCTTGGAATGTGTCCCCCATGAATATGGGGGAGTTACAATATAATAACATAACAATGTTTTGTTACAACATATGGGGGAATTACAACATACCAATGTTAAAAAACATTCTATAAACATTTAGATAGAAAAAAAGATTATAGGAAAGGCACAAAAAATCATTTTAAAATGCCTTAGATTTCTCTGCCCTAGTAATCATCAGAAGTTAAGGGAGGAATATCAATAAATTCTTGAGAAGAAAAAGCAATGCCACCAAAATTCATGCATACAAACCATGGCAAAAGAGCCTTGCTCCTTCCAGCATCCAGAATTTCCAGCTTCTAATGTGCCATTCTAAAATTTTACATACAATTATACTTGCCATCTGCTTTACCTGGAAAAATAGAAATATACCTCTCTTACGTTCCTTTCCTAAAAAGCTTAGGAAAGATGTCAGATATACACCAACTTGACAAACGTGGATTTAATTAAATCAAATTGAAGATCTCAAGAAAAAGAAGCTATGGTATAGTTTGACTAAAAATTACCCAATCACATTTAAATAACCATGGCAAATGTTCTTACAAGTCATATATATATGAAACATTTCTGAAAAACTAAGATATGTTGTATAAAATCAATGCTTATTAATTATATTCTGGATCTAAAACCTTAGGTAATAGCAACAAATTACAGACGCTTTCAGATAAATTATGAAGGAAATTAGAATTATGTTTATTCTTTATTTTACTAAGGAAGGAATCAATAAACCACTGTTTTATTATTGATAAAATTATATATACACAAGCATATTAAAATCTATAAAGATACTCTCCAAAGTAATTACATTTGATATATTTTGATCTCCAGAGAAGAAAGGCAAATAAAGTATAACATATTTACTGATAGGTAGAAAGCAAAGAAAACATCAAGAAAACATTTTCTAAACAAGAAAATTGGCAAATGAGATTAACTATTGGGTATATAGCCAAAGGAATGTAAATGGTTCATCATAAAGACACATGCAGACCTGTGTTTATTGCAGCACTATTCACAATAGCAAAGACATGGAATCAACCTAAATGCTCAACAGTAGACTGGATAAAGAAAACATGGTACATATACAGCACAGAATAATACACAGTCATAAAAAGGAACAAGATCATGTCCTTTGCAGCAACATGAATGAAGCTGGAGGCCATTATCCTAAGTGAACTAACTCAGAAACAGAAAACCAAATGCTACATGTTCTCATTTGTAAGTGGGAGCTAAACATTGAGTACACATAGACACAAAGAAAGGAACAATAGACACTGGGGCTTATTTGAGGGTGAAGGGTGGGAGGAGGGTGAGGACTGAAAAACTACCCATCAGGTACTATGCTTATTACCTGGATGATGAAATAAGGTGTACGCCAAACCCCCGGGACACACAATTTACCTATATAACAAACCTGCACGTGTATCCGTGAAACTAAAATAAAATTAAAAATAAAGAACATGACACTGTAAATGAATCACTTATCCTATCCAGAAACAAAGACTCATGTGTGAGACAAACATCTAAAACAAAATGAGACAAATTAAAAAATAAAGAAGACAAAGATATGTCGGGCAAATAGAATCAAATAGAAAGCCATAACAGAAATAGTACAGCAAATACACATTTTCAAAATTAAAAACTAAATGGGTTGAGATTGATCTTATTTTGTCAAAAGGAATGCTGTGACAAAAAGATATAATGGCCATAATTGTGTGTGTGTGTGTATGTGTGTGTGTATGCGTGTTTATGTGTAATAACACAGCAATGTAATATATGTGAAAGGATTAATTTTGGAAATATTGAGTATACCAAGATATTCTCCTTTGTGTGCTTTCTAAAATCATTTGCCCTTCCTTTGCTGTTTATTTAGTTGTGTTAATCTCTTAATCTGAGAAAATTATATTAGAAGAGGAGGTATTAAGTAGACTACATTGTTTTAGAAAAGGTATCAAGTTAGTAGAAATCAAACAATTTAAGTTAGTAAATTTAGAGAAGAGTATATTACTTGGAGGAAGTTTCTGGAGTGACAATTCAGAGAAGTCAGTAGAGCTGTAGTTTTCATTTTGCTCAGTTTTTAATCACATCAGTTTAAATGACATTCAAGTTTTACCATGTAGAAACACGTTTTGCTGTGAAAAGGAGAGCACATCATATTTTAAAATATATTACAAAACTACCACTTTATGATAAATAGTAAAGCTGCTAAATAGACTTTTGTAAATCATTGGCTGAGCCAATATTCTTGAAAGTCATCACTTGAAATTTGCCACAGCTGGGCTTTTTGAAAAAGAAGGTGTTTGTTTGCCATACTCAAAATACAACATTGCACACTAAGTGCAAAAGGCTGGATGACTAAGATCATAGAGTTTATTTCAGAAACCACTGGGTTGAGATAAACACGTGATGCATTTTTAGTTGTTTTTCTACCTAAGAGTTACTAAGGATTCAAACGCTAGATGGGAAGAGAAGATTCAGAGGGAATGGGACAATAGCTGGGGCACCTATGGCCTCTGAAGAGTGACCAGTTGTTGCCCCTGCTTTTAGGCTGAACCTTGAAATTGTTGAAGTGTGGCTGGGAGACTTGAATCCTGGGTCACTGTGATAACAGAGCAGAATAACAGTGTCTGAATGAGAGTCCACATAAATAGCCTCAGGCAAGCTTCGCAGACTCTCCAAAGTTTTCTTGTTCCCCAAAGAGCTTGAGAGAAGTTGTTTATATCACATGCTTGAAGAAATTTTACAAGTTACATGTCAAGAGGTATGCGAATGTGAGTCAGAGACTGGCTTCAGCCCGGGAGCCAGTGTTGATAGGAAGAACAAGCCAGCCCAGTGGTGGACCCTGAAAACAGAGAATGGCAAAGCCCAGATGCCACCCACTAGAGCAAAAAAAAAAAAAAAAAAAATATATATATATATATATATATATATATATATATATATATATATGCAAGTCTTTGGGAGCTCAAATCCCCCAGGAAAAAGATGAGAAGGGAAAAAATAAACTGAGAAGAGAGAAATAATTTTCCTTATTCCAGAGAGTTTTAGTTTAACCTGGAGGAGCCTGCATTCCCCTAAATTGGCAGGTTTTCAGCATCAGGGAAAGTGAAGACTTGAGAGCAAAATTAATTTCAGTTAGGCAAAAATTAAGTTATATTTCTTACACCCCTGAGCTGTAGATGTGAAAAAAATCACACACATATGAAACAGACACTATTAAAAATAAAATGAAAATCTGAGAGATTTAAAAATAAATAAGGATATGGGAAATTGGAATGATAATGATGCTGATTAAATTTGTGTCCTATAGAAAATTCTTTTAAGAATCCATGGAACATTTGCTTATCTTCAGTAAGTGCCCTAAATATGAACAGGACTGTAGACATTATTTGAGCAGAATTTAGCAACAATAAATAGAACAAATAATCTCCTATGACAATTAGTAAAATGCAAAACTTCGAAATAGTTATTGGGTCAAATAGGAAGAGTGCCCTCAGGGATGGGCAGATTTTCTTATCAAGTTACAAATCTACAATAACTAACATACATCAATGCTGACTCAAAATGAAGCAGATCATTTGGAAGAGAACACAGAGTCCAGAAACGGATTCAAGGATATGTAGGCAACATTTTGTATGTGATAGGTGAGGTTTTGAATTAGTGAGAGTGAAAGGTGAATATTCAATAAATATTCTTGCTCTTTTTAGATGAAATTTAGATCAATAACTACCTCTAGAATACATTTCTGATACATTACAATTTTCAGATACGTAAACAACGATTTTAATAATAATTGGATGGGTGACCTTTTAAATAATGATATCAAAGAAAAAAGAATAACTGAATGTAATGATAATTTTTTTTCTGTTTATAGCTAATTATTACATTTGCACCAACCAATATATTTACAGGCATACCTTACTCTATTGCACATTGCTTTATTGTGCTTTGAAGATATTGCATTGTTTTACAAATTGAAGGTTTGTAGCAAACCTGCATTGAGCAAGTCTATAGGTACAATTTTTCCAAAAGTATGTGCTCACTTCATGTCTGTGTCACATTTCGGTAATTCTCACAATATTTCAAGCTTTTTTATTATTATTATATCTGCTATGGTGATCTGTGATCAGTGATCTTTGATGTTATTGTAATTATTTTGGGGTGTCACTGTGTTTGCATAAGATGGTGAACTTAATTGATAAATGTGTGTGTTCTGACTGCTCCACCAACAGGCCATTTCCCTGTTTCTCTGCCTCTCCTCAGGTCTCCCTATTTTCTAAGACACAGTAATATTGAAATTAGGTCAATTAATAACCCAATAATGGCCTCTAAGTGTTCAAGAGAAAGAAAGAGTTGCATGCCTCTCACTTTTAATCAAAAATTAAAAATAATTAAACTGGCTGGGTGCAGTGGCTCACACTTGTAATCTCAGCAATTTTTGAGGTTGAGGCATGGATTACTTGAGCCCAGGAGTTCAAGACTTGCCTGGGAAGCACAGGGAGACCCTGTCTCTACAAATAATAACAATAATAATAATGAAAATTCACCAAGCATGGTGGTCCCTGCTTGTGGTCCTAGCTACTTGGGAGACTGAGGTAGGAGGATTGCTTGAGCCCAGGAGGGCAAGGCTGCATTGAGCTGTGATTAGGCCACTGCACTCCAGTCTGGGTAAGGAAGCAAGACTCTGTCTCAAAAAATAATAATAATAAACTTAGTGAGGGAAACATGCGAAAAACCAAGATGGGCTCACGCCTGTAATCCCAGCACTTTGGGAGGCCGAGGCAGGCAGATCACTTGAGGTCAGGAGTTCGAGACCAGCCTGGCCAACATGGTGAAACCTTGTCTCTACTAAAAATACAATAATTAGCTGGTTATGGTGGCGTGTGCCTGTAATCCCAGTTACTTGGGAGGCTGAGGCACTAGAATCTCTTGAACCTGGGAGGTGGAGGTTACAGTGAGCCAAGATCGCACCACTGCACTCCAGCTGGGGTGACAAAGTGAGACCCTGTCTCAAAAAACAAACAAACAAAAACCAAGATGGGCCAAAAGTTAGGCCTCTTGTGCCAAACAGCCAAGTTGTGAATGCAATAAAAATTTCATGAAGGAAATTAACAATGCTACTCCAGTGAAAATGTGAAGATAAGAAAGCAAAGCAGCTTATTGCTGATGCGAAGAAAGCTTGAGTGGTCTGGAAAGAAGATCAAACCAGTCTCAACATTCCATAAGCCAAAGCCTAATCCAGAGCAAGTCTCTAATTCTGTTCAATTCTATGCATGCTGAGAGAAGTCAGAAGATGCAAAAGAAATGTTTGAAGCTAGCAGAAGTTGGTTCATGAGATTTAAGGAAAGAAGCCATCTCCATAACATAAAAGTGCAAGGTGGTTGGGGGCAGTGGCTCATGCCTGTAATCCCAGCACCTTGGGAGGGCGAGGCAGGTGGATCACTTGGGACCAGCAGTTCGAGACCAGCCAACATGGCAAAACCCCCCTCTACTAAAAATTACAAAACTTAGCCAGGTGTGGTGGTGTGTGCCTGTAGTCCCAGCTACTTGGGAGGCTGAAGCAGGAGAATCACTTGAATTTGGGAGGTGGAGGTTGCAGTGAGCCAAGACCATGCTACTGCACTCCAGCCTGGGTAACAGTGTGAGATTGTCTCAGAAAAAAAAAAAAAAAGTGCAAGGTGAGGCAGTAAGTGCCATGTAGAAGCTGCAGCAGATTACTCACAAGATCTAGCTAAGATCATTGATGAAGGTGGCTACACTAAACAATAGATTTTCCAAGTAGATGAAACAGCCTTATGTTAAAAGAAGATGCCATTTAGGACTTTTATAGCTAGAGAAGAGAAGTCAATGCCTGGCTTCAAAGCTTCAAAGACAGGTTGACTCTTTTGTTAGGTGCTAATTAATGTAGCTGGTGACTTTCAATGGAAGCCAATGCTCATTTACTGTTCCAAAAATCCTAAGACCCTTAAGAATTGTGCTAAATCTACATGGCCTGTGCTTTATAGATGAAACAGCAAAGCCTGGATGACAGCACATCTGTTTATAGAAGGATTTACTGAATATTTTAAGCTCACTATTGAGACCTACTGCTCAGGAAAAAAAACAAAAGATAACTTTCAAAATATTACTGCTCACTGACAATGCATTTGGTCACCCAAGAGCTCTGAAGAAGCTGTACTAGGAGATTAATGTTGTTTTTTATGTCTGTTAACACAACATCCATTCTGTAGCCCATGATCAAGAAGTAATTTTGAACTTCAAGTCTTATTATTTAAGAAATACATTTTGTAAGGCTATCACTGCCATAGACAGTGATTTCTCTGATGGATACAGGCAAAGTAAATTGAAAACCTTATGAAAAGGATTCACTACCATACTAGATGCCATTAAGAACATTTGTGATACATGGGAGGGGACAAATATTAACATTAACAGGAGCTTGAAATAAGTTGATTCCCATCCTCCTGGATGACTTTGATGAGGGTTTCAAGACTTCTTTCGAGGAAGTAACTACAGATGTGGTAGAAATAGCAGAAGAACTAAAATTACAAGTGAAGCCTGAAGATGTAACTGAATTGCTGCAGTGTCATGATAAAATCTTGAATGGATGAGAAGTTGTTTCTTACGGATGAGCAAAGACAGTTTCTTTAGATAGAATCTACTCCTAGTGAAGATGCTGTGAACATTGCTGAAATGACAACAAAGAATCTAGAATACTACAGAAAGTTATTTCACAAAGCAGCAGCACAGTGTGAGAGGATTGACTCCAATTTTGAAGGAAGTTCTACTGTGGGAAAAATGCTGTCAAACAGCATCACACGCCACAGACAAATCCTTTGTGAAAGGAAGAGTCAACTGATGTGGCAAACTTTATTATTATCTTATTTTAATATGTTGCCACAGGTACCCCAACATTCAACAATCACCACCCTGATTGGTCAGTAGCCATCAGCATGAGGGCAAGCTCCTTCATCAGGAAGAAGATTATGACTAGTTGAAGTCTCCAATGATTGTTAGCAATTTTTAGCAATAAAGCATTCTTAATGAAAGAATGTACATTGTTCTTTTAGACATTGTTAAGCTGTTGCACACTTAATAGTCTATAGTATAGTGTAAACATAACTTTTATATGCACTAAAAAACAAAAAAAAATTGTGCAACTAAACTTATTGCAGCAGTACAGAACCAAACCTGCAATATCCCTGAGATGTGCCTGTATTTTTTTATAGCATTGCCTAGAACTGCCAGAGCAACATAGAATGTTGAATTGATAACAAAAACTCTTATCTATTCCTCTGACATATAGTAATTCTTTTTTTTTGTTTGTTTTGTTTTGTTTTTTGAGACAGAGTCTCACTTCATTACCCAGGCTGGAGTGCAGTGGCATGATCTCGGCTCACTGCAATCTCCACCTCCTGGGTTCAAGCGATTCTAGTGCCTCAATCTCCTGAATAGCTGGAATGACAGGCGTGCACCACCACACCCAGATAATTTTTGTATTTTTAGTAGAGACGGGGTTTTGCCATGTTGGCCAGGCTGGTCTTGAACTCCTGACCTCAGGTGATCCACCTGCCTTGGCCTCCCAAAGTGTTGAAATTACAGGCGTGAGCCACCACGCCTGGCCTCATAATAATTCTTTTGAGTCTTAACAATACATATGACGTTGTCTGCAGTATTAGATAGATAGTATTTAATGTTCTAAAAAGAAATCTTTTCACTTACATTACAGAATATTTACTTATTTTAAAATCAGACATCTTGGTTTACTTTTATTAAATTTTTAATAGCATCTAATTTATATATTAGCAAATCTATTTTTGTTGATTGATCTTTGCAATTACATAATAACATGTAACTTATTATGGCTTATTTTTAAATATACTTTTGAATTCAATTTACTGTTATTTACTTAGGATGTTTATCTTTATGTCATTAATAAAATTTTGATTTGTGGTGTTCAGTTGTGTGTGTGCACAAGGCTTTTTTAATCAGGCTTTGCTATCAGGGTTGAACTAATTTCATGAAATGTGATTTTGCACCTCGTCCTCCCTTCCCACCTCCCAGAAAAGACAGACTTCTGTGATATAAAATATTTAATTCTTAAAACTGCTTCTCCACACTTCTCTTATACATAAGGAAGCTGAGAGCTAGACAAATTAAGTAGTGTGACTTGTGTGTTGGGCTGGCACTACTGGGGAAATGTAATCAAAATTCATTTTATTTTCCTCACTCTCCTTTCAAAGTACGGGACATATATTTGTTCTACTACTGGAAGAAAATTTTGGGGACTTCATAATTTTTATAGTCAATGATAAGCTCTATGCTTCCTTTAACTCACAAAACAGCCTCAGTTTGGCATTAGAACACCGAGTTCCTAAGTTGACTGAGAATTAAATCTTTTCGAATCTTTTAATTGGAGATGATTTTAGATAGATGTTGACACCTGCAGATTGGGCACACTTGGTATCTGCTTTCATTTTCTGCTTCTTCACCCTCCATTTGCAAAGCAGTTTCTGGCTCTTCCAAAGACAGTATGCAGAGAGGGAGAAAGTAAAAGAAGGCACAGAAAGTATACTAGTATTATGTAAGATTGTTTCACACTCTTTGATTCTTGGTCCTATTCATAGACGATTTTCCTGCCTGAGAAGTTCTGTGGGTTCTTCGGGGTCTCCCTATGCTAGGCCTTTTAGTTGTAGCCTCAGCAGCCATTTCTCTAGGCTCTGGTCTTTCCATGAGCCTCTCCATATTAAGTTCTAAGTGGCATGCCAGACAGAATTTGAAGTGGCTCAGGTCAGTTCTTAATCCTTTTTGGCTCAATGAGTGAGAAACACTCATACATTCTGCGGTCGTCATGGGTAGGAGGCATTTTCTACCCCAAAAGGCCTCCATTTTTCTCCAATTCACAACCTCAGGGCTTTAACACAGCTGCTTACCTTAAGATTTCTCAATATATGTCAGATAGCAGCCTCCTACTGGGCCCCAAGCTGCTGAAGACCCCATTAAAATCTCTGAACGCTCCTAGTGAAGCCTTTTTCCCCCCCTAGATAAAAAGTGAGAGGCAGACAACTCAGCCCACTCCCAATGAGACCCAGAGCTTGGCAGCATCTCCTGCTAAAGAATTACCCTCTTGAAATCCACTCTCAATGCTTTCTTATTTTCAGAGTGGGTGAGGAATTTCAAGAGACCTGAAACAGCTCTTGACAATTGCTCATAAGGTGAGGCCCTGCTTCTGGAATTTCATATTTTTCATATCCTGGTACTCAGTTGCCATTTCATACATAACATCCTGTCTCAAAGCTGCCCAAGGTCTTCTAGAATGGGAGGGAAGAGCTGCACCTAGATCCTTTGATTTCTAGTCAGAACATCACCACTTCATGCTGCAACCTGTTCATGGAAATCATTTGCAACCATTGTCAGATGAGTTTAATATCTCATATTGTGCACCTCACAGCTGTCAGCACTTCCATATTTACCCTTAAATTCAAGATGGAATGTCTATTTAAGCTAGAAGTAGATAAGTCTTAACAGTAAAATCATCTGGAAATCCAGTTAGTTACTATGGGAGTAACTTTTCTCTAGACATTAACTGTGATTTGATCGTTAAATATAACACATATATCTTTCTGAAATAAGAGAGCAGGAATAAAACAGAGTAAAAATACTTCATTTCTGGATAGATGATGTCTTATAGTATATATTAATTAGATAATAGAGTTATAACTAGCTTTATATAATGAACTGTTTTATGAATTGCAAAAACTTCTAAGTAAAATAATAAAGATTGAAAATAGCACTACTCATAATAGCAAAGACATGGAATCAACCTAAATGCCCATCAATGACAGACTGGATGAAGAAAATGTGACATATACAGTAAGAAATACCATGCAGCCATAAAAACGAACAAGATCATGACTTTTGCAGGAACATGGATGGAGCCGGAGGCTATTATCCTTAGCAAACTTTTGCAAGAATAGAAAACCAAATACAGCATATTCTCACTAATAAGTGGGAGCTAAATGATGAGAACTCAAGAACACAAAGAGGGGAACAACAGGCAGTGACGCCTACTTGAGGGTGAAGGGTAGGAAGAGGGGGAGGAGCAGAAAAAATACCTATTGGGTACTAGGCCTAAAACCTGGGTGATGAAATAATCTGTGCAACAAATGCCTGTGACATGAATTTACTTATATAACAAACCTGCACATGTACCCCTAAACCTAAAAGAAAAGTTAAAAAGTAAAAGAAAATAGTAAGAACAATAACAATAGCAAGGACCAAATGGCAAGCAAATAGTAAGTGCTTGGGAACAAAGTAATATTTACAGGAGCCATGTTATATTTGTTAATATAGTTATTTTCTATGAAGAACATGAAGCTCCCTATTGAAACACAGAGCACATACCTTGAAATATTTTTGAAAAACACTGTAAGTGAAACAGTGCTAAATTCATAAATGTTATTTTATTACTTAGCTTCTACTGATATGGTCTGATTTAAGTATTCTCTTTTACTTGTAATTATGACAGTTTCTTATTTTTAATATTTATACTGTAAATTTGGTATTAGTTTTATTTGGCTTACAGAAAACTTTTCTCCCAATTAGTTTACTCTTACCAAGTAAATAATAGGTATATTACCAATGATGAAATATGAACATCTAAATTTTAAAAGTATATAATTCAGTGGACATTTAAGCATATTACCAAAGTGCCATTCACTTTAACATATGTTTTATGGCATATTTAAAAATATAATCGAATATGAAGATATCTGTTCAGTGTAGTCAGTTTTATAGCAAACATCTCTTGAAAATTTGATACAGTTGTATCAAAGGCTTTTGCTCTGCCATTTTGCCTCATGATTCAAACGTATGTTTATTGAGTAGCTACTATATGCATAACAAAGTTAAGTCGTAGGCAGGTAAATAAGGTACACCACCCGTGACTTCAAACTTTTAATTTTGTTGGCTAAAGAAAAACTTTCAGTGGAAAATAGTGAGTGATAATCCCAGATAGTAAATAATTTACAAATAGCCTTGTAATGGGACTTTACAAAAAAGAGATAGCACAGTATATAGGGGAGATGAATAAGACATGGATGAACTGGAAAATGAGTTAATCTTTTCCTGATTTCAAAGGATCACAAATGATTGGGGGAGGAAATTCTCCACACCTACACACACACACACATCCATGAACTAAATTATGAAGGTGTGAATGCGTATGTTATATTTTAGATATACTGAATATGGCAAGAGCAAAGAAAACAAATACTAGAAGATAAATTGGAAGGGTGTTTTGGATCTAGACTGTGTTAGTTCCTTAATGCCAGGATAAGAGCTATCAGGTTTATCCTCAAGATAGGATTACTCAGTGGGAATCATAAAATGAAATCAACTCTAAAGAACTTTGGAAGGGGGTAAACCATTGAGAACTCATTAGGAAACTATTGCAGTAGTCTAGATTGAGGGTGTTCAAAGAACATCAAGTAGGCTATGGAGTGAGAATGAAGGAGAATGGGTGGATTCCAGATACACTGAGAAAGAAGCATTGATAGAATAAGGTACATGAATTGGTAAGGGGAGCAAGGAAGAGGGAACAATAACAGAACATGCAGTGGTCTATTGGGAGAGGTGGTGATGGCAGAGCCTACTCATCTGTAATCTTAATTAGAAGCTGGCATTCTCTTGAGAGAGAAACTCTAAAATATTACTTTCATTTACATATATTTTAAATGAGCACACGATTATATTCACGTTTATAATTCTATGGTAAGAGTATACTATTGATTTGGAATTTTACTGCCTAGTTATTTTTCAATGGAAAAAAAGTTTAAAATTTTTCTTGAGGAAAGATTCCTTATTAATACACTCCTTTTAGGTAAAATGGAAACAAATTATTTTAGAAAGTTATGTATTACACAAATGAAATACCACCAGTAAAATTAGATAATAGAAAGATAAACAAGTTTATCAAGACTATGAGTTTCCTTTTAATGTTACTTCTTATTTTAACTGCAAATCATAGCTACTTCCCCAGCAGAGAAAAAGTTATATTTAAATTCACAGAAAAATGCAAGTACCCCAAAAAATGTATCAGAAACAAAGGACAGCATCCCTAATACACATGAGCCCCTCCCTTAGGATCTCTTCCCAAAAGGCACACCCATTTCTCCCCATATCTCTTGTCCTGTCATCTCCTTGATCATACTCATAGAGTTTCAAGTCAGCATCTTAGAATCTAAAGCTTTGGTAATGTCTAAATAAAGGACTGAATGTTAGAAACAATTGAGGTATAATGATTTGAGATGTATTTGCTGTAGTTACACATGTATTACTTCTGGGGAAGATGTTTCAGAGTAGTCTTGAACAATCCAGCAACCCAAAACGTACTCTAAAAGATTCTGGCTGTGTAAATACACTGCCTGTGGAATGCCATTGAGAGCTGGATCAAACCTGAGTTACAGGAGTTGGTCCATAGGCTTTTTTTTTACCCCTATAACATTTACACAGGGTAGCAATATTTTCATGGGCTGAAGGTTTTTAATTGTTTTTCCTAAAGCCATGAGTGCTTGCTTTTATATGATCATGATACTCGTATCAGTAAAATAACTTGTCTACTGTATTTTCATGCTGCTGATAAAGACATATCCAAGATGGGGCAATTTACAAAAGAAAGAGGTTTATTGGACATACAGGTCCACATGGCTGGGGAGGCCTCACAATCATGCCAGAAGGCAAGGAGGAGCAAGTCACATTCACATCTTACATGGATGTCAGCAGGCAAAGAGAGAGCTTGTGTAGAGAAACTCCCGTTTCTAAAACCATCAGATCTCATGAGAACCATTTGCTATCATGAGAGCAGCCTAGGAAAGACCTGCTCCGACAATTCAATCATCTCCTCTGGGTCCCTCCCTAGATGGAGGTCCCTAGATGACCCTAAATCATCTCTCTCAAGTTCAAGGTTCCACAAACCTCTAGGGCAGGGGCAAAATGCCACCAGTCCCTTTGCTAAAACATAACAAGAGTCACCTTTGCTCCAGTTCCGAACAAGTTCCTCATCTCCATCTGAGACCACCTCAGACTGGATTTCATTGTCCATATCACTATCAGCATTTTGGGCAAAGCCATTCAGCAAGTATTTGGCAAGTTCCCAACTTTCCCACATTTTCCTGTCTTCTTCTGAGCATTCCAAACTGTTTCAACCTCTACCTGTTACCCAGTTCCAAAGTTGCCTCCACATTTTTGGGTATCTTTTCAGCAGCACCCCACTCTACTGGTACCAATTACCGTATTAGTCCATTTTCATGCTGCTGATAAAGACATACCCAAGACTGGACAATTTACAAAAGAAAGAGGTTTATTGGACTTACAGTTCCACATGGCTGAGGAGGCCTCACAATTATGATGGAAGGTGAGGAGGAGCAAGTCACATTTTACATGAATGGCAGCAGGCAAATAGAGACCTTGTGCAGAGAAACTCAGGTTTCTAAAACCATCAGAACTCATGAGACCCATACACTCTCATGAGAACAGCACGGGAAAGACCTGCCCCCATGATTCAATTATCTCCCACCAGGTCCCCACGGGTGAGAATTATGGGAACTACAAGATGAGATTTGGGTAGGGACACAGAGCCAAACCGTATGTACTAAAAACAAACAAACACAGACCTTGAAAGGCTACAGTTAGTTACTGTTTAATACCTTCGGTTGCAACTGTTGTTTCATACCATTACAAAACCAATAAAGCAAGCCAGGGCCAGGCGTGGTGGCCCACGCCTGTAATCCCAGCACTTTGGGAGGCCTAGGTGGGCGGATCACTTGAGGTCAGGAATTGGTGACCAGCCTGGCCAGCATGGCGAAACCCCATCCCTACTAAAAATACAAAAATTAGCTGGGCGTGGTAGTGCGAGGCTGTAATTCCAGCTACTCAGGAGGCTGAGACAGCAGAACCGCTTGAACCCAGGAGGCAGAGGTTGCAGTGAGCCGAGATCCCGCCACTGCGCTCCAGCCTGGGCGAGAGAGCGAGAGTCTGTCTCAAAAAAAAAAAAAAAAAAAAGAAAGCCAGTATGGGTTGCAAACATCAATAAAGTTTCCAAACATCAATAAAGAAATAAGAAAGCTAAATTGAGAGGATTATCTAGCTGTTAACATAAGTAGTTTCATAATTTTTCCTAGAGTCAATGAGAGTAATTGAGAAAGAATGGCTTCGCACATTTTGGGAGGACAGTTTATTTCAATCTCAGAAAGAACTCTTTGCTCCCTGTTCTTTTTAAAAACATGCCCTTTCCCCCCCACTTATTTTAGTTTTTCCTGAGCTTTATGTGAGTCAAAGTATACGTGCTAGATTTTCTCAAGCTGTAAGTGATTTATTGAGTAAAATTTAAGGTTATCTTAAAAATGTATATTACAAGACTTTTTGTTTATAAATGTTAAGTAATGTAGTTTTATCCATCACAAATTAGACTCTTACCCAATTACTCATTTATAATTTTTTCAGATCACAGCCAAATATTTTGTAAACTAATGAATTGTATTCACCAAAGAACATAAGGGATGCCCTCCCGTATTAAAATATTAATAAGAACTAACCAATGCAAAATTGGTGTTGTTTTAGCATAAAAAATATTTATTTATATATCATTGTGCATGTTATTGCCTCATTCAGAAATATTTTCTACATATAAGTGGTTAACGAGATATGGACCTAGCATTAAAACTAATTACTAATGTTGTTGTTTTAAAACCATATCCTAATTATGTAACAGATGAACTCAAACTCAGATTTCAGGGGTTTTCAAAATTCATTACTTTTTTTTTTTTGAGACAGAGTCTCACTCTGTTGCTCAGACTGGAGTGCAGTGGCACGATCTCAGCTTACTGCAACCTCCACCTCCCAGGTTCAAGAGATTCTCCCACCTCAGCCTCACAAGTAGCTGGGATTACAGGCACATGCCACCATGCCTGGCTAATTTTCATATTTTTAGTAGGGGTGGGGTTTTGCCATGTTGGCCAGGCTGGTCCCAAACTCCTGACCCCAGGTGATCCGCCCGCTTCAGCCTCCCAAAGTGCTGGAATTACAGGCGTGAGCCACCACACCCAGCCCATTACTTTCCTTTAGAGTAAAAACTATGATAAAATTTTGTAGTGCCTAATTATGCCTAAGGTCTCAGTCCTACTTAAGCCGTATATTATTTGGTATGACATCCTTTCAAATCGTGATTAGTGGAAAATTTTGGTCAGAAGTGATGCATTTTTCTATAGTCTGAGTAGCCAATAAACTTCATTTGAAAACTGTTCCCTCAAAAACCTTGATATGACTGGTGAGTAGGCAAATGCAATTTTTTAAATATATATATACTTTTATTATACTTTAAGTTCTAGGGTACATGTGCACAAAGTGCAGGTCTGTTACATATGTATACATGTGCCATGTTGGTGTGCTGCACCCATTAACTCATCATTTACATTAGGTATATCTCCTAATGCTTTCCCTCCCCGCTCCCCCTACCCGACAACAGGCCCCGGTGTGTGATGTTCCCCTTCCTGTGTCCAAGTGTTCTCATTGTTCAATTCCCACCTATGAAATGCTGCTATAAAGACACATGCACACTTATGTTTATAGCAGCAAATGCAATTTTTAAAATTGTCTAGTGAGGTCTCATATTGCTTGTTCAGATATTTTCTTCTAACATTGATTGAAAGTTTCCTTAAACTTAGAACTTTGAACATTACCATTTGAAGATAAAGTATTTAAATGCAGCAGGACTATTATAGGGCATTATCTTAGGCATCTATAAAACTAATCTATTATATATGGTATCATGGGGTGAATTTTCATTTACCTGGCAATGATTCCTCTCTAGAGATAGATAAAATCTTTTAGCCATTAGAGCCTACAGTAGAAATTTAGTTTTTATGTATATGCATATACACATTTTAATACATATGTGTGTGTTTATATATACACATATGTTGTTACATATAAACTATATATGTGTATATATAACAATATATGCATATATTTATATGGAGATGGTATGTTCTTATATATGTCTATACATTTTATATACATATGTGTGCATGCATACATATGTATAAACATATATGCATATATGTATTTGTATATATGTATATGTATACACATATGTATATACACATACATATATACATGTATATGTCTATATGTGGATGATGAGTGCGAACCAAAGGCACATACATATATGTATATACTATATATGTATATATTTGCCTTTGTTTATATGTTTGCATATATATGTGTGTGTATATATTTGCCTTTGTTTCATACTCATCATCCACAAATTACTTACCTACTTTTGTAATAGTATTGTCTACTTTTCTGTGAAATTTTTTATGCGAGGTTTAGAAAGTATATGACAAAGGCATTCTGTCTTAACTGCTATTCTGCTGCTGCCATCTTTCATCTTGCCCTGTGTCACCGCATTTGCACATTTATGCACTGCATCAAACTGCTTGATGGTTTTTATTTTTCTGTTTAGGCAGGAGGATGATGACTTTTATTTACCTGTTGCACTTTGTTCTTGATGTATGATGTTAACCTTACAAGGTCTCTGTTTCTTTGTGCTCACCATCATTCCCTTCATGAGTTTCTCTTTGCATGTACTTCACAATGTTGCATTTTTTCCATCAGTTTCCCAATCCTAAGGAAAGGTGTTAAGGTTTCTGAGGCTTTCTAAAGCTTTGCTACATATAGTATGGTCCACAGATCAGCAGCATCAAGATTACCTGGGAGCTTGTTAGAAAAGCAGAATCTCAGCCACACCACAGACTTGCTGAACCAGAATCCGTATTTTTAGCCAGATCTTTGAATAAATAGCACATACATAAATGAGAAGCACTGCACTAAAGGGTCTGCCCCAGCTCCATGTCCTCTGAAATCTCATCTATATGTTCTTTCTGATCATGTGGTTGTGTAAAATACCATCCCCATGGATTCTTCTAACATCAGAGCGAGGACTGCATCACCTGGTAGCAGCTGTTTGTGTTTACATATGTACTCACATTCCAGTGATTTTTCTGATCTCTCCTCTCAGCACTTTGGATTTGGGTATTCATCCTGACAACTTGGTTGTGAGTGAAAAGGAGAGGACTGTGTTTAGGAAACAATAGACTAGAGGCTTCTCTCTGTCATTTTTGATTTCCACATTTCAAAATCATCCTCTTCTACTTACCTACCTACTAGGCAGAGAATGAATTAGACATGCTTATTAATGCAACTCTTACTAAACTACTGCTGCCCCAGCAACAAAGCCTCTTTTAAATTTAATCCCATCTTTCTCCTACTGCAAGTGGGTATTTCTTGTGTGAAGCCTGCAATTTTGATTGGGAGAAACAAGTTTCATTTGTAGGATTGGGCATATTATTACGAGAAGAACCTCAGAAAAATAGTAATCTAGAGCCTGGCATGGTGACTCACACATGTAATCCCAGCAACTCAGGAGGCTTAGGTGGGGGCATCATTGCTTGAGCCTAGGAGTTTGAGGCAGCAGGGAGCTATGACTGCACCCCTACACTCTAGGCTAGGAGATGGAGAGAGACCTCAACTCTTTTAAAAAAAGCATAATCTATTCTGCACTACAGTAGGAAGTAAAAGATGTTTCTACAACTTGTTCCTATTCCAAATCACAGTGATTTTATTGTTAGTTTGGTTAGAAAATGGTTTGCTGGAGCCTTAGCAAAATCCTGTACTATGAATGCTCTTGTATTTTGTAATTTTCCATTGTGTTTTGCAGTCCCCGCCTGGCCAAACGACTTGAAGTGATTTTTCAAAGGAAAAAGCTATACTATACATTTCAGTACAGAATCATCATGACATAGAAATGGACTATTGTTCTTTAATGTGCCTATTTGTCTCCTGAACATGGTAGAGATCTTTCACACACAGTAAATATATAACTGTTTGTGAGAATAAGAGCCAGATGATGTCTTTATGTTCTTTTATGGAAGGATATTGCAACTGACAGTTAAACAATCCAAAAAATAAAATGGACAAATAATATATATTATAGTTTGTGATGTGTCAGAACTACATACATAGTGAGATAGTCTCTAAAGAATTGTGAGACAGGTTGCTGATACAGAGGTGAATTAACAAAATTCATCCATAAGCCCATAATAGAAATTGATCACATATAAGAGGAATTCTCAGCCTCCTGGTCAATTAAGAATTCAGAAAGTCTAGAATTATTGAATCTGATTTAAATAAATCATAGGCCAATATAAAGATGCAATTGTGTAGGTATTATCTTTCATTTCCAAAGATACTTGTACTGTTTCCCTAGACTGACACAAAAACCTCATATAAACTCAATATTATGAGTAAATAGTGTTTATTTAATATCCATATCTACATAAAAATAACATGTTGCCTTTGCAAAAAAATTAATGTTATTTTTAAGAATTTGGTTATTATAAAATAAAATTAAACCAATATTAAATATAACATGAGTTACATTTTAAATTAAGCTATATTTTATATTAATGTTAGTTTAGGATTTCTGATTTTGAAATTGTGTTATCTGTTTGCAAAGACACAATCTAAAGCTTACCATTTTAAAATTAAATTTTTCTGTGAAAATGTACAAAGACTATAAATTCAAGGAAATATAATGTTTAAAATTAATAATTCATTTTAAATTGTATACTGTTTATACATAACTTTTTTATGGTTTTGATATTGGTTGTCTTGATTCTTATGCTAAAGAGAGCCCACATGCAATATTCTATGATAACGATTCTACTCTGGGTCATTCTGAAAATAATGGGGACACTATTGGTCGTTGCAGTTATTGAGAAGATCTAATGGAATTTATTAGACAGAAGGCAGGATTTTAGATATCTTGCACTGCATAGGCAGTCCTTACAAGGAAGAACTGTCCTGAATACTGCATGACCTTTAAATATTCTTCCAGGTAGACATTTTGGAAGTAGAAAATCTTATTGAAAATCTGAGTCTAGGATTTATCTCAATTATATATTAAAACAAAGTACATTGGCATCGTTTTAATATGTGCAAAATTTTCTATGAAGACAGAAAACATCTATAAGACTAATCAAAATAATAAAAAGATTCAGTGCATATAATTTGATAAGCTTTAGCTCACCATTTTGGAAAATCCTGTCAATCATCAGTAACATCCAGTGATGAGTAAATACTCTGTGTTTCATAGCTGTGTATTAATGGCAGTTTTTCTTAAAGGAGCAAATATCTAATGAGGTCACTATATTATCTAGTAATTGTTTCCAAGTGTTTAACATGTTGAAATACATGCACACACATACATACAAACCCACACATGCATACACACACATACATACAAACACACACACATTCCATAAATTACTTTCTTCTCATTTATTTTTTATATTATAATTGATGTCTTAGGGTATTGAATTGACATTTAAAAATTATTTGTGTAGGTAAGTTCAATTACCTGTGAATTTTAGTTTAGGGTAATAATGGGGCATTACAACATATTTATTATAATATGGAGTATGTTGGGTCTGATGGTGTTGAGAACCACTGTCCTAGGAGCATTCTATATCAGGTAGATTTATGTCTCCCAGCAGGTCACTTGTAATATAGCCAATTGTTCAGCAAATGTTTACTTTGGTAGAAGGGCAAATGTACATAACACAGAAAAATGTAGGGTAGTGTGCCTTGGGTTTTTGTTCTCATGCACACTTACTTGCTGGGTGATTTGGGGTGAGTCAGTAAATGTCCCTGGGCCTGAATTTTTCTTCTACTAAATGAGAGTGTTGGACTTGATGAACTCTAAAATTTTTTAGACACCATGTCATTATAGGCAGAAATTTATTTCCATAGGATAGAATCTATTCACTGAAACCTTCATATTACATTTGCTGTGCTCATAGCTTTCGATGCCTGTTTTCTGGTCTTTTTTTTTAAACACTGAATTAAAACCTATGAAATAATATGAAATTAATTTTTCTGTAAATATATTTTCCACTAAATATAAAACAACTTAAGTTTTATTTTGATGAACATACTAGCAGCATGATGAATATTTGTAATGATTGCAAACTCTTCCCTGACAAGTCCAATGCCATGAGTTTTTATTTTTAACACACACATAAACATACACATATATATGATAGTGGGTGTGAATGCGTGTGTATACATACATAGATTATGTATAATCATGAACATACACATATGCACATAGATATGTGTATACCTATATACCTGTATTTGTGTGTATATATGTGTACACATATATAGAGAGAGATTGATTTACAGCTGATATCTTGGAAGGTACATGCAGTTGTATATTTTAATGGCTGATTTCCTTGAAGCCCAGACAAGCTTTTCTGAGTGAATATATATTAAATACATGGCAATACGTGAGAAAATTACTTGTCCCCAGGTCATGTAAAGAGTTGGTTAAAAAAGGGCACATTCATCTTTATCTTTGGGGTAAACCAGCATTCTCTCCTTCAATTCCCATTTTCTTCTTCTTTCAGCCACATGGACCTTACCATCTTTTTTCTTTAAATTATCAAGAGGAGACCACAAGATGAGGAATACTTCACTGCAGGTGGTGATATGAAACTGACAAGTAGTTTATAAACTAGCCCTACCCTATTGCTTGGAGAAGCTTTATAACTGATTGTTTTAATACCAAAGTGACACCAAAGGGGGTCAAGTAAATAAATATGCAAGCCTCACCAGTTCAAAATAATAAAATTCCAATGTGTGCAAGCCTGCTTGTTGAACATATGTTTGAGGCACGGCTAAGCCATCTGGCTCAGTGTCAAGCATTTACACCAACTGTAGTCTTACAGTACCTGACAGCAGAAAAGCTTTATTCCCCTGGTGTTTGGGCACAAATGGAGAAATATTATTGAAATGATTATCTGCATCAAGACTCAGATTTGCTTTGACATTTAGCTGGCTCTGTTTAATCCAAAGGGTTGTCTGAATGAATAAAGAGAAGGGTTCCTCCAGAAGATGCTGCGAGCAGCCAGGGAAAGCCAAATGATTAATGAGACTGAAAGGCAGGGTGGACCTGCCCACCTCCACCCAGACCTCAGTGCCAAGAACTGAATATGAAATTAGTCTAAAGCTTTCCGTGGCTTGTCAGGAAGATTCTTCTACCCTCACATGGGCTCTCATTTTGGACTCTGGAACAAAAGAAATGGATACCTTACCCAATGTGGAGGAAATAGAGAGGCTGGGAGAGTGCTTCGTGTTATAATCAGAACATTTCACATTCAAACACTTTTTGCTTTTAACAGCTCTACCAGAGGCATTTAGATATTATGTTAGGAGTAGAGTCTCTTTTCGGAATTAGAAAGCTGCGGCTTGTCGCCTGGTTTCTGTTTTGGCAGCTGGTTTCTATATGCTATGGTCCTTATATCAAGATAATTTCTTTTGGCTTAGAATGCTATGTTCCTCTGGTTATTCTGTGTTGCCACTCATTTTAAGATGCTATATTAAGCTGAGTTACTTGAAAAACGAGGTACAGTGCTAGTTTTAGCATTCACCTGTGCTAGCAAAATTCAGGCATTTAGCCAAAAAAGAGACATCTTTCATAGTCAAAGACAATTAGCAATAAAATAAAATATTAATTTTAAAATAACAACAGAATAACAACAACAATAATAGAATAGGCATCTTAATTTGGAAATCTTTATCAAAGACTTATAGGTTGTCACTTATTTCTTCAGGTATATTGTACCTTTTGGAGGGAGAATTTTAGTAATGATTGTTGATTTAGATTTGAAATTACTTTGGTGATTTGGTTTTAATAAGAATGTTAGGCATGATTTCTTTCTCACTCTTACTTTTAATTAACTTTTTATAGAGATACGAATGAATTCTAATGAACACAATTGGCAAGCTAATTGATTTGTTTCAGAGCACAGTGAGCGATCAGTATGCTGGCAACATTGATATACTATTCAAGGATGTCAAACAGTTTTTGGGTTAATTTTCTGGCAGAGGTTAGTTGGGGAAACTGCTTAAAATATGTACTGTTTTTGATTTTCAACTAAGTGCCTGGTTTTTTAAATATTCAGTGAATTAAAAGATATCTATTCCTTTGAATTTATAGTGTCTTTAAATTATCACACTGCCACTGGGGAGTTGCTTTGTGTATTCTGTGCGTATTAACAGAATACTTTTACATGTGTTATGCACATGAGAATATTAAAGACCATTTTAAGAAGATAAAGTACTCCTATTGCAAAAACAAAGCCAAGAATATGATCCTCTGTTTAAAAAATTATTTTTAAAAGTTGCCTCAAAATCAAGAGTGGTCAAAACAAGTCCTGAAAGCATCCATTTAAAGAAAAATAAAGCACAACTCCAAGAGGTTACTGTTTTGCCAGAGTTCTCACTTTAAAGGTTTTGCTTAAATAAATCCCAGTGAAATGACATTCTTTTACAGTGTTAAGAACAATGAGCGGGTGAGAAAATATATTATGACATAGTTAAACACAAGGCTATAATTTCTAAACTGCATAAATTACATGTTTTCCCTATTATGATACAGACAGCCAAACTGAACATTTTTGAAAGAAAATGACCAACGTATGATTAATTGCAAGCTCACAGATTTTGCAGCTTCAAGAGTAAATCAACTGCTAAGAAGTGCTAACTTGCTAAAATATAAACTAATTTTAGTCTCTAGATATTAAAATATAATTCATCTTCCTCCTCCATTGGGAAAGCTAATTAGAAATTGTGACTGGCAGAAGGAGGAGAACCCAGAGAACACAAGGATTAAGTTCACACGCTTAAAACCTGAGCCCGGAAAAAGTGGCCAGATTTTTTATCCTTTACGTTTCACATATTTGAGTTTCCTGAAACCAGCTTACGGTAATGGCTGCTGCCCAAATGTGCAAGTGACAGAAGAGAGAATTTGTGAAAAGAACACGTTTAGTTAACATAGAATGCTATAAATATAATGTGGAGATATAGAGAAATGGCCCATGGATTCCATTTGTACAATTCTCAAAAAAATCTGATTGTGCACATGTAACACATCTAACTGCTAAGGTTTCGGAAAAGCCTTCAGATAAGTGGCAATTGTGTTTTGAACCTCTGTATTCTAGGAAATCTCACAAACTTGTGAGCGAGTCTTGACTTCAAGTTGGCTTTACCTGGGCTCTGAAGATTCTTTCACTGGAAGTTAAGGTAAACATTTACAGGGTTGGAAATGCATAATGAATAAATAGACTTACACATTCAGAGTTCTCATTGATAATTTCATATTTCCTATTTTGTATGGCTAGGGTCTTATTTCACAGAATTGTTATTTTGACACATTTCTTAAAGCATAAGTACACTATTAACCCATTTCACAGTATGAATGTGAGATTTTTCAACTGAAAACAATGGACATAGCAGAAATGCAAAGGGAAGTTTCCTTACCAATATGATAATTTAGTGTGAATAAGTGAGTGAATTAGAATTGCAGTTTCAAGGAGCAACAGTTTTATAATAGTAACACATTTTTTAAAATTTGCCACTGAAAAAAGAGATTCAGGCAAACATTTCATAATAGAAATAGAAGACTACCAAATATGAAGTTGATATTCTATGAACATTTAGAAAAATTCTTCAATGGATATTTTCATGTACATTTGGGATAAATGTATAAGTCTGACATTAAGATTAGTTGCAATATAGCTTTTAAAGAATAGCATGAATTTCCCTAAAGAATTTTCAGTGAATTCAGTATGCATAACAAGACAATGAGTTTCTTGTTGAGTTTTGTTCCAACTAAACTTACACACATTCCTTTCCCTGCCCTTAATGAGTAATGATTTTAACTGGCCAGGATTCCAAACTCTAAGGTAATATTCTTAATGGAAATAGTAATTGTGAGAGGCATTCTACATAGAGATTAATAACTAGACCGTGAGGGTTTTATTTTGGCTCTACCACTTCCCAGTTGTGAAATATTGGAGAAATTATTTACAATATCTGCCTTAGTTTCCTCATCTACAAAATAAGAACAACAATAGTACACACCTAATAGCATTGTTACAAGGATTCAAGATATCAATACATGTTGAATATCTGGACTAGTGCTTGGCACATAGTATGTGATTAATAATTATTAAACCACATACATATCCCCAACATTATATGTTATAGCCAATGTATAACATGCATGAGCCTATGGAAACAAAATTTTCCTTCTTACGATAAGATTCTTTGTCTTTGGGTCTTCAACATAAGGTAGCATGAAGCTACGATGATCTGGTAAGATGAAATGAGGGAACAGGTATGAAAACTTGCACTCCTACAAAATCACACCCATGTCTAAGGATACATGTCATGTAGAGAACAGAATATATCACTCTGGTTTTTAGTTCATGACTATAGGATTTTATTCAGAGGTTTATGATTTAGCACAAATAACTGTATTATTTTTAAAGCACCTAACACTAATTCATCAATCATATAAAGATTAACAATTATAATATGGGCATTCTTCTCTAAGAAGGGTTGTTGTTTTGAACACCTACTTTGTGCCAAGCACATTTATTTCAGTTGATGCTAATTATCACCACAATACAAAATGTTTAACATTACTATTGTTCCCACTTTGAATATGTATAAACATTTTCAGAGAGATTATTTAATGTACTCTGGGTCATAAACTTGTTAACAGTGGAGCCAGTATTCAAATGCAAATTCATTTAAGTTTAAAGCCAGTGTTATTTGTACCACATTATATATTACAGGAGATAAGAAAACAAGATTTGAAATATGATCATGCTTCTAAAAAAATTAACTTTTCTGTTCTTTGATTTGGCAACCTGTAAAATGTGTGAAAGGTGAAAACACTGTATTTATTTATGTATTTAATTTTTTAAGAAGCAAGGTCTTTCTCTGTCACTCAGGCTAGAGTTCAGTGGCATGATCATAGCTTACTGCAGCCTGGAACTCCTGGGCTCATGTGACCCTCCTGCCTCAGCCTCCTGAGTAGCTGGGACTATAGGTGCACTACCAGGTCTGGCTTAAGAATTTTTTTTTTTTTTTTTTTTTTTTTTTTTTTTTTTTTTGCAGAGATGGGGTCTTGCTATGTTGTTCAGGTTAGTCTCTAACTCCTCCCATCTTGGCTTCCCAAAGTGCTGGGATTACAGATATGAGCCCTCATGCCTGGCCCTGTGGAAAATTTTAACTCAAGACTCTTAGTCAAGAACCTGAAAATACTGGGTAAAAGTAGCTGTAGATGTCATCTCATTTGTCTGAAGTACCGTTTTCTCACATTAACTCTTTCAATTTCATTGCCACATCAGATCATCAATGCTCTTAACCCAATGTTCTCTGAATTGTATCAAATTATCCTAATTGTTCTTTGTAGCAGCACAAATCTGCTGCAGACTACTCTAATCCATCCCGGACTAATCCCTTGACATGCAGGACAAAATGAAAATGTCTTACATATGTTATTGAAATCTCAGAAAGAGTAGAAAAAAAGAATGGGGTGGAAGCAATATTTGAAGAAATAATGTTAAGATTTTTCAAAATTTAAAGTGTATCAGATTCAAAAAATTCTACAAACCCAAGCAGGTTGAGCATAAGGAAAAACACACCTAGACACATAGAGAAAGATAGCTAGATACTGAAGACAAAGAGAAAATATTAAAAGCAGTCAGAGAAGAAAAGACATGTTACTTTCAATGAAGTGGCAGTTAAAGGGACAGCTGACTCTTCAACAGAAATGGTGGAAATAAAGACAATAAAATTACATAAAATGCTGAAAGAAAATAGCTGTCAACCTAGAAGTATCCAACACAAATATAAAATTGCACAAAGCAATGGAGAGCAACCAAAAGGGTAAGTATATGGTTAAATATAAGTGGATTTTGATTGGCATTGAATATACAGAACAACAATAGTAATGTTGGAGAACTTTATATATATGTAGAGCTAAAATGCATGGCAATAATAACATAAAAATTGAGAAAGGTAAATTGAATTAAGACATTTAAAAATTTTACCACTCTTGGTAATGTGGTAAAATTATTAATTTTAATAATAAATCAATATACAATAAATCAAGGGTGTATCTTCTAGGGTATCCATTAAAGTAATGTTAAATTATGGAGGGGAAATAGAGTAATGAAGAAAAAAGACAAGAAAAGAAATATAAGTAGCATAAAAGGCAATGTAATGGAAACAAATAGATGAATAGTAAATACAAACCTAAATGTATCATTATTTACTGACTGCAAATTTACTAAATATTGCAATTTAAAAGACTGAAGTTGTCAGATGGGATAATATGTAGCAAGAAAGGAAAAGGCAAAAACAAGGAAGGAAAAAATACTAGCCAAAAGCAAAAAATAAACACAGAGAAACAAGCAAGAGTAATCTGCCTTGATAAAGCAAAGGGCTGTGAGTAGCAGAATTATACTAGAGCAGAAGTAACAAGAATGGGAAGAAGGAATCCGCTGAGAGTGGGGAAGCTTAATGAGAAAGCGACATTATTATGAAGGAAGGAGAAAGAAATTAGTTAAATTTACAAAAAAATGAATTAAAACAACATAGTAGTGTGTGGAAACTCATACAGGATTTATTAAAGCATGAATAACGCACTAACTTTTAAGTTCATTTTTGTTTCCAGCAGTGTTATTATTGAAGCTTATAATAATGACCAGTACTTATCAAGAAAAGGTTAAATTATGTTCAGTATACAGTAGTTTCAGAGATTATGAAATATGTGATATATTTTGGGAAATTTTCCATCCAAATAAGGAAGCAGTGCTGCAAAAAGTGATACCTGTACATTAAGTAGAAAATCAGGATCCTCTCCCTCACGACTCTAATGGTAGCTCCTTCTTTTATGTTGGAATAATGAAGGACATGAACTTCATGGCATGGGGAACTAAGTTGGGGACATGAGAATCATTTAAAATCAGCTGATAAAAGAATGTGGAAATGGTCCTAAAATATGTAATAGAATTGTTAGAGTCATGTTTCTCAAAATTTGATAGGCACATGAATTATCTGATGTTTCTGTTAAACTGAATATTCTTATTCAGTAGGTCTGTGGTGGAGCCTGAGATTTGCAACAAATTGTCAAGTGATGGACAACACTTGGGGTAGGCAGGTTGAGACAACACAGAACAGAAGGTTCTTATGATAATAACCAAGGGTCAATGATGAAAGTAACTTATTTATTTTATGAACATTGCCCCCATGGCTCTATACTCTGTCTAATCAAAAGATACTCAATAGATCCCAAAAGGAAAAATACACCAAAAGAGCAGGCCATTCAGGAGATTTAGGAAACTTATAAAAAATGGAACAAATATGCACTAAATTATTTCCACTAAGATAATTTTTAAATGCATTTGGAATTCTTATTTATTTCTACAAAGCAAAAGCCTTTTAATGCTGCACTTGTGTCTCAGAACTATTAAATTCAACTTGGAAAAAAAAAATGCTTCCTTAGAAAAATTCTTACAGGGAAGCTGCAGTCATTTTTGATTATGATTTCTAAACTACAATTCCTACCAAATTTCATATAAAATTAAAACCCAGGGTCATATAAAGCTGCCAATCAAAACATTGGCAAATGAAAAATGCACACAGTAAACATTTGGGAAAATAACGTAGCAGTTTTCTCCTTTTATTAAATTTTGACTGAACAAATGGTAAGTGCTTTGGTGTCAGAGAAGCTGCAAGAAGAAAAGGCAATGAGGTTGGAAGCAGTGTGTTATAAAGATTAAGATAACTATATTCAATTATCTTACTTGAGTATTCCCCTTACCCTCTAATACCCCTGTCCTCTGAACAAAACTTAATCAGTAGTTTTAAAACCTGAACATTTCTGGGAATTCTTCATGTTGCCTTATTTTTGTGACTTTTTAGCTCTGCAGATAGTATGAAGAAATCAAGACCACTAAAATATAAAACAGTTTTTCTAAAAAAAATACCAAGAGTAATAAAGTATACTGAGGAGTCTTAAAAGGAATCTGATTCTTACTGAAAGTTCTATTTATATAGGGTTTAAACCAATATTGTTTAAAACCAACAATCATCTTTCCATTTAATCCCATGGTCAGAGTAACGAGAGGAAAACTACATAAAAACATTAAAGTAAGAAATACGAAAATTTAGAAGAAAGACATGAATTTGCATCATCAGAATTGGGAAAATCTAATTAGAAGAAGGAAAATAGTAATAGAATCTTCAAATAATTTTTTGGAGAGCTTTATATAAAGGTAAAGATGAAATAAGAAACAATTTAGCACAACAGGGAAAAGAAATATTGATTAAAATCCTGATAGAGTTCTTACAAAATAAATATTATATTATAAAAAGAAGGAAAGGAGAAAAGTTGTTCAAGTTTAGAAATGAGAGGAACTCCTAGAAAATACACTTTTTAATTCATAATTTTTAATATAGAATACGTATAATAAGATAACCTTAAAATGTGTTTTTACACTGCAATTAGTTTCTAAAGACCTTAGTTGACTAAAATAACAATCAAAACATCACCATTATCCTCCTCCACAGTTACTTGTACACAGCTATGTAACAGACACTTTTCTAGACCCTGAGAACCCAAAAAGTATAAAATATGGTCAAGTGCTGTAAGTAATAACAATCCAGTGGAGTGGAGAATATATCATCTAATTTATTCGTAAATTTATTACTTTATTCAATCTGTACCAGTGCAGCGAGTATCAATCTGGCACAAGAGGCCACTAGGGAAGAAAGGATGAATACTATAGAGTTCTTGGCTTCAAGGAGCTTATACTTCAATGGGAAAAATAAATCATGTGCATAAATTAGGTATAATTAGAAGACATCAAATGATTATTTGATTATTCCTCTGTTAGCTGCGGAATCAAGCATAGGTATTGAGACAGGCCCCTGAAAATTTCTGGAAAGAATATTGAGAGTTTTCAAAGAAAGGGAGAGATAATATGCCACATGATGCCAGTGTTAGAACTATTACTTATGGATGATGAGAACAAAGAATGTTTTCTTCAAGAAGTGGCTTAAAAGCCAAGTATGAAAAAATTAATAAGGTTTGAACAGAATGATTAAACAGGGAAGGCTCATGTGGCAAAGCGAAGAGCAGGGACACTGAAATAGGAAAAATAGGAAAAGCATAAGGGAAATGGAAATAAAGATGGCCATGGTTTGGCTTGAGTATAAGAATGCATGTAAGGAGACCTTCAATGGAGGTGGCATGTGAGTTCATACATTAAAAATACATATTCTGTCTCTTGCTAGCTCATGTATTTTTAATGTATGAACTCACAAGCCACGTGCCTATCAATGATAGACTGGATAAAGAAAATGTGGCACATATATACCATGGAATACTATGGAGCCATAAAAAAAATGAGTTCATGTCCTTTGCAGGGACATGGATGAAACTGGAAACCATCATTCTCAGCAAACTAACACAGGAACAGAAAACCAAACACTGCACGTTCTCACTTATAAGTGGGAGTTGAACAATGAGAACACGTGGACACAAGGAGGGGAACATCACACACTGGGGCCTGTCGGGGGGTGGGGGGATAGGGGAGGGATAGCATTAGGAGAAATACCTAATGTAGGTGATGGGTCGATGGGTGCAGCAAACCACCATGGCCCATGTATACCTATGTAACAAACCTGCACGTTCTGCACATGTATCCCAGAATTTAAAGTATAATTTTTTTAAAAAACATACTCGAAACACACCACATGCATGCACACCCTGCCAAACATCAAACAATGATAGGTAAAATATTTCATAAGAGAAAACAGTCAGATGTAAGAACAAAGGGACCATTTCTGTGAACCAGAAACTGTCAGAAATATAATCAGTAATTGCTGAAGTAGCTTGTCTCCCCAAGTAAGAAAGAAGAGTCTGGGAATTCAACTGGTGCAATCTAATGGAAATTACTCCATCTGAGGCAGGAGATTATAGCAAGTATGATTCTTTCTGGCTGAGAAGTATCAATAGCTGCCCAGGCTGGCCTGTGACTGTCCTGCCCTCCAGGACATTCTCTAGAACTAGAGTCCAAAGAGACCAGTAGTCCAAATTGAAGATTCTGAGATCCTAAATACTATGTAAGGAAGAGTGGAAATTGAGTGAGAAAAATAAAATCTCACTCAAGAAGAGCTTCCAAAGTAAAATTTCAAGAGACAAAATAAAATAGAACACCAAGAAAGATAACACTCAAACAAAGGGAAAACAGAAAATAGAGCACATTGAAAATATTGAAAAATAAATATGTTTTAAAAAGTTAAAGAAATATGGATAGGAATATCATTAAAATAGAAAATTATGAAAGAGAAGTTAGCAGCTAGGAATAATGAAAGAGTGCATATGAAAAAGAACAAAGTAGAAATCATGTAAATAATCAATGAAAAAAAGATTACTGCCAAAAAGAGGATTACTAAGTTGAAAGATGGATGGGAAAATTATTCAGAACACCACTTCAAGAGATAAGGTTTAAAAATATGACAAAAAAGGCAACATTGTAGCAGAATGACAATAGAGAGAATGATAAACAAGAAGCAAAAAGATAATGACTGAGAATTTTCCATAATTAAAGAAAACCTTAAGCTTTAAATTCAAAAAATAAACACAGATTTTTTAAAATGCCCAGACACATTGTCTGAAACTGTAAGACATTATAAACAGAAATACTTAAACATATCAAGAAAAAGGAGAACACTTACAGTAGACAAATAGATCAGCAGCACAGTTTTACTAGCAAAAAGATATGCCAGAAGATAGAATAATATCTCCAAACCATCCAGCTAAACTTTTAAATGTGAGCACAAAATGCACACTTGCAGATTTATAAAGACAGCATTTGCCACTCATTGGCCTTCACTGAGAGAACTACTAAGGGACTATTGATACTTCAGCAAGAAAAATAGTCGTCCCGTTCACTCCATAGCAAATGCTTTATGAGCACAACCTATATGATAGACATTGTTCATATGCCAAGAATAGAATGGCCAAAAAGAAAACTAAAACGAAATGCAAAGTCCCTGCTATCAAGGCACTTTTACTGAAATTGGGGAATGATGCAAACAAAAAGCAAATTACTTGCCCTCAAATACTGATGAGTACTATGAAGAACAATAAAGCAGAATGAGATAAATAGTGAGAGTCTCATTGGTTCGCATGTAGCAGTCAGTAGTCCTTCACAATTTAAAATCCTATTGGTCTCTAACATTGCCAGCCCCCCACCCCTACCCCCACCCCCCAGGATAGAGGCTATGCCTTGATTAGGTCCCAGATCCCCTGGGGAGCACCTATGCATTTCATTATATGCAGTAGCTGCTGAATCCACTCTTCCTGTAAGGTCATCCTCCTTTGCGATTTCAGAAGAAGGCTTTGAAGGATATGCCTTTCTTAGCCACTGAGCAACTTACTCATTCACTTTCAGAATGTAGAAAATTGGGTGCCCAGAGGTGTTTTTGACCCTCTCAAACAGATTCAAACTCTTTTTGTCCAGTCCATGCTGGTAATGTGGTTGCCAAGAGTTCTCTCAAAAACCTCATTGATTTTCCTTATGTTCGATTCAAGTCAAATTCAAATGCTAAAAGCCACACTCACAATTCTTTGGGAGACATATCTCTTTCTCTAGTCTTAAAAATGGTATTTTAGTGCATCAAATTTACGTGGGACTGTTCCTTAAGCTTTCTGGGAAACCTTGTATACAGGTGAAAGCAACTACCAGGCTTAGAAAACATAAAGTTTGTTAATATCTTAATTCATAGGTGTTACCAAAGGGTGTTGATAGCCAAACCCTTGATTTGGTCTTTGCACTGAGACTATGTTTTACTACCAGTACCTGAATTCTGAGGCTGTCCATAAAGGTTATACATTTTATGTAGTGAGAAACCACTCCAGTTTTCAACACTGAAATCTATGGATTCTCTATATTCTCTTTAAATTCTTCTTGTAAACCAGCCAATTATTTTCTGAGTTTATCTCTGTTTTGTATTACTTTGTCAGATATAGCTAGTCACTACCAGAGGAAAAATATAGGAATTCCAGAGGGCAAACGCAGTCATGCAAGTCTCTGATCATACAGTTATTCGGGTCTCTGATCATGTCATGTCTTGTAACATCCCATTTGTACATCATCCCATATGATCAAACTCAACGTCAATTAGAGAAGTATACTCCTTTGGAGGCTGGGTGAGGAAAGGAGAAGAAAACATTTGTTGACCAATTATCATACAATCAACCATACATAGGAATAATAAATAAAGTTCTAAATCTTCACAGAGGATAGAAGACTCTATATGTCAAAACAGATAGTACTGAGGCTGTAGAGAGTATACATAAACAGAGAGGAGGTTGTTGCAAAGGACTGTTTGACAATAGTGTAAAAATGTCAGGGGTAGAAAAACACATGCATACTCCTCTTTATGGTCTCAAAAAAGAGGAGGCAGAAAACAGTAGCTTCTTTTAGGGAAGATTTTAAAATAATTTGTATATACAAGGAACAGCCATTACATATATTCATATACATATGTCCACGGATGTTGAACCTAGAAGATTTCAAAGCTGAAAAATCAGCTTTTCAGAAAGTTATCATCTATCTCCACCTTTGAGTAAGAAGTCTCTTTTATTCTTGGAGTCATATTAGTGGTCCTTTAAATATGAAGATATAAGACAATGCATATTCCCAGAGATGGGAAGAAGGCTAGGTCCTGAAATGTGGAAGCTATAGGGACCTGACTCAGTTGTTTTGATGTCAAATTTGGGCATATGTGTTATGAGAGGACACTTCCTTTCCTTTCTTCCCACCTCTCTCCCTTCCTCCCTTTCTCCCTCTCTTTCTCTGCTTCTTTCTGTTTCCTTCTTCTCCTTTCAGTAGAACTGCCGTTTCTGATAGTTGTATTTTGTTTTTTATCCACAAGCCTTCAGTAAAATTTTGTCAAAAGTGAGTCTCTGGTGTGTATCATGCTGTGAAAAATTATGATGGTGGTGTGTGTCTGTAGTTCTAACTAGTCAGGAGGCTGAGTGGGGAGGATCACTTGGGCCCAGGAGCTGTGATCACACCACTGCACTCAAGCCTGGGTGACAGAGAAAGACCTTGTCTCAAAAAAAAAAAAAAAAAAAAAACAAAGAAAGAAACACTTGTCCACATTCAGAAAGAGTAGCTAAGGGGAAATTGTATCTTTTTCAGGATTGGAGTGGCATTGAGACAATCACCTGGAGCAGAAGTTTGTGCATGACAGAGAGGGGTTTTCAAGAGGGAAGGGCATCTCAGTAAGGGAGCAGTGTGGGGAATGAGAAGAAAGCCAGAGCCCAGATCCATGAGAAACAGACCTCTTGGACAGTACTTTTCAAACTATAATATGCTGTCCATTAGTGGGGAGTAAAATCAGTTTCCTGGGTAACACCACCAAAAAATAAAATAGAATAGGTTAGAATGGACTGGACTAGAATAGAAAATGCCCGTACACATAATATGTTTCAAGCTAACTACAGTATTGCTTTTGCAAACTTCCACATGGGTATACTGGGTCATGATTTATAATACACTGATGACTGGTAATTATGGCTACAGATATTTGAAAAGCATTGCTTTAGAAACTCTTAGAAATTGCTCAGGGGCACTTTAAGGGGGCCTGGAGTTTATGATACTATAGCCCGTAGAGACCTGCTTTGTTGGCTTCCTGAGTATAAGGACTTACTTTGTTCATTAATATTTTTCTGGCTCTTTGAAAAGCATCTGACATATAGTGGGTTCTCAATAAATATTCGCTGAATGAATGAATAAAACAAATAAATGTATTTCTAATTAGCTAGTAGCTTTCCTTCTTGTGGTCATTTAAATGACATAATTTTGCGACTCCGCTGTTCTCTAGGGCTTCATTGTCATCTGCATCTAGCTGCTGGTGGGGAAAAGAGCCCAGGTAGACATCCCTGCTCTTTAAAGCCTAGGCAAGATCTAGACTCAGGTCCATTCCAAAGTGTAAAGGAAGCTGGAAAATAGAGTTCAGCTGTGTGCCCAGGAAAAGAAAGAAGTAGATTCAGTAGAAAAATGGCACAGTTAAATAAAGTATACATAATGGCACAGTTAAATAAAGTAGTACATAATACAGACCAAATAAATAGTATGGTGAATGTTTTCTGTTCCAGTGAAATTGAGAGTGGTGTTTGAGAGGTTGAAAAGATGAGTTAAAGAGAGGAAATTTTAAAAAGCTAACTTATAAATATTAAACATTGATTTTTAACTTAAAAATCTAATTTGTTTTTTGCCAATCGTCAGTGCAGTTTGTACATTTAATATAGGCATTCCATTGGATATATCTTCCTTATAAAAATTATATCCATAGGGCAAACGATTTTGAGATTGATTTTCAGGTTGATTTCTTGAAGTTGGAGTGAGAACTTGTGAATCAACTTGCATTCAGATTCTTCTAGATTTTTATGATTTTTCAAACTATTTTTTCACTCATATATAAGCTGACATCACATTTTTTTTAAAAAAAGAACTCTGATTAAATCTTTCCATCATTTTCAGTGTTAACAGAGACAGTTCTCTGTTTTTCTATATTCATTTCATTAGCTTAACATATGAAATAATTACAATATGCACTGGAAATAAGCACATCTGAGAGCAAACATCACTTATTCTTTGTAGGCATTCAACTAAATTTTTGGGTTCATCCCCACTGGTAACCTATTAACACAAATATTCAGCATGTTGTAGGGAAAAGTCACTAGTTTTCACCGAAAGAATGGTGAGCAATGGAGAGTTGATTAATGGGAGGATGATTGAGATGGCTTCATCTGTTCATAATTAAATATTGCTTATATCATCAATCTTTGTTTCTACACCCTTAATAGGCTCTTACAATATCTATTGTATATGCATAAATACATAAAGGTCATATATTTAATATTTTTTTGTTTTCTCTTTTTGCTATTCAAACAAAGCTGAATTATATTAGAATCAATCTTGTTGGCTCACAGCTGTAATCCCAGCTACTGGAAAGGTTAAAGCAGGAGGACTGCTTGAGGCCAGGAGTTCAAGGCTGCCTGAGCTACAATAGTGCCACACCAGCCTGAGAAACAGAGCGAGACCCTGTCTAAATAAAAAATGGATCTTTTTGATTAATACATTTGTTCAGCATGTGGATATTTTTGGTTATTAGTGAGGTTACATGTAAAGTCTTTTCTTAGTCTTGATAATAATAATAACATAACAAGGTATTTCTTTTACACTTAGTCCCCAGGCTATACATGCATCAACTCATACAATACTCTAAGCATCCTAAGGGAAGAAATATTAGTATTCCTATCTCATAAATGAGAAAACAGGTTTGAGATGTTGACTATTTTGTTATGATCACAGAGCTAGAGTCTAGGTTTAAACTAAGATACTTTGATTCCAAAGCCAATGCTCTTAACCAGTCAGTTATAAGTATTAATCATAATTGTTAACTTTGCTTAGGTGCCTCATAAATTGACTCAGTTATTTAAGTAAGTTCCTGCTATCTAAATGTAAAATGGGGTACTACAGGCTGCAGAAACTATTTGTGAAGTCAATTATTTAACCTTTATAGGTTTTTGATTATCGTTTTGATATGCCTTCATTTAAAGCACGTAAATAATACATAACATTTCTATGTCAAGAAATTGTTCTGATAATCCTTAAATATATAACCTTTACACCATAATCTATAATCTAGCATGTCAGGGACTGGATCTACTTTTGTTGATACCTGAATTTTCTTATTTATAGCATAGTACCTGCTTCAATAAAGATTTATTTAAGAATGCAGTGAGAGGTAATCCCAGCACTTTGAGAGGCTGAGGCGGGCAGATTGCCTGAGGTCAATAGTTCAAGACAGCCTGGCCAACTTGGTGAAACCCTGTCTCTACTAAAAATACAAAAATTAGCCACGAGTGGTGGCAGGTGCCTGTAATCCCAGCTACTCAGGAGGCTGAGGCAGGAGAATTGCTTGAACCTGGGAGGTGGAAGTTGCAGTTCAGTGAGCCAGGATCACGCCATTGCACTCCAGCCTCGGCAACAAGAGCGAAACTCTGTCTAAAAAAATTAAAAATCCAGTGAAAGGATGAATTAATACTTTTTTCAGTATAATATAAATATTTCCTGAGAATGGAACAGCATGTCTAAGGTAAGAAATTGTGAAATAGCAATAAATATTTTTAGTATCAATTGATATCCTTTATTTAATCTTTTGAAATTTGTTAAGACTGATTCAGCAGTTAAAATATAAAACCTCAAATATTGTAAAACTTATGAGAAGTAATATATCCAAAGGCTTATGCTCACTAAAACAAGGTTAGGCCTTAATAAGCATAAATAGAATAATTATGTTATTAATCATCTAAAAATGTATTCCATAAAACTATCCAGTGATTATTTAATGCCAGTTTTTACCAAGAACCATTACAATTTAGAAAATTCAGGATTAGCAAATGTGTATGTTATATTTAAATCACACGTACTTCTATCTGAAAATCCATTGATTTAAACCAATATACATTTGGTAATCTGTGAGTAGGGGTTTCAGGAGGTAGCAAATGGCAGACTCACTGAAGACAGTCTAATAAAGGGACTTTTTAGAAAGGCATTTCTAGGGTTTAAGGGAACCACAAGAGATAATATAGTGCCCCAGCACAGTAACTTGTATACCTTACTAGTAATAGCTAGTAACTAGTAACGACACTTTAAATGCTACCCAATGCCTGGCGATGTGAGAAGTAAAGGCAGTTATGGAGGGGGCTCTGGGCTGAGGGCTGCCTTGAAGGAGATCCTTGACCTTCAGATGAGGGATGCAGTTTGCGTTGACAACCCTACATTACCTCACTCTCATCCACCCCTTTGATCATCTACTTATGCTTCCTATATGCCTAAGCCAAAGGGTAAGGGTTCTCCTTGCTACTGTCAACACAGGACAGTTTTGCCTCCGAAGAGCAGGGTGGGTCACGGTTGAGAGTAGACTGGTTGGCACAAGCAGAAGAGATGTAGCATGTGGGCTAAACAAAAATTTTAAATTATTTTAGAAAAGATATTCAACCTCATTATTGTAATTTTAATTTACTTATTTATTTATTTTTATTTTTAAAGATAAGCTCTAACTAAATTGACCAGGCTGGTTTCAAACTCTTGGCCTCACAAAGTGCTGGGATTACAGGCATGAGCAACTATGCCTGCTCAAATTTTTTTTCAATTTAAGAAGTCCTTTGTAAACTGTATTCAAAGTATAATTTCTAGCAAGCACTTAGATTTTGCACTGTGTAAACTAAATGGGAAAATAAATACAGCAAGCCTATTAATAAAGGTATTTTTTTAATGATATTTTTAATATCATTTACATGTACATTATCATTTTAATGTGTTTGCAAGGGTGTGGAGAAAAGAAGTCTTGTGAACTGTTGGTTAGAATATAGACTGGTACAGCCATTGGAAAACTGTATGGAGGTTTCTAAAGAAATTAACAATAGAACTACCATATGACCCCAAAATACCTCCTCTGGGCATATGCTCAAAGGAAATTAAATCACCATCTCATACTGATGATGGCATTCTCAAGTTCATTGCAGCACTATTAATAGTATCCAAAATATGGTAACAATCTGAGTGTCTGTTGACAGTTGGATGGATAAATAAACTGTGGTATACAATGGAATATTATGCAGCCTCAAAAAAGAATGAGATCTTGCTATTTGTCACAACGTGGATGAGGCTGCAGGACATTATGCTAAGTAAAATAAAACAGACACAGAAAGAAAAATACAATATGATCTCATTTATATGTGGATTCTTCAAAATAAATTTAAATATACAAAAATAGAGAATAGGCATGGTGCAGTGGCTCACACCTATAATCACTTTAGGAGGCCGAGGTGGAGGGATCATTTGAGCTCAGGCGTTTGAGGTCACAGTAAGCTATGATTGTGCCACTGCACTCCAGCCTGGGCAACAGAGCAATACCCTGTCTTATTTATTTTTTTTTTTAAAGGCAATAGAGAATACATGGTGATTACCAGGTGTGGGGGTAGGCGATATGTGTAGGTGGGAAGGAAATGGCAAGACTAGGTCACAAGATAAAAAGTAGCAGATACATAGGGAGAACAATTCCAGAGATCTAATGTGCATGAAGACAATAAAACTTTACTGTGGTTGAGATTCCTGGTAAATAAGCAGATTTTAGCTAATCTTGCTACAAAAATGAAAAAAAAAAGGGTAACTGTGAATAATGGAGATGTTGATTTGCTTCACTATATAGTAACCTTTTACTATCTATATGTATCCCATAATATGTTGTATATCTTAAATATACATAATTCAATTTATTTTTGTTTGTTTTTCCTATTTTTTTTAAATTATACTTTAAGTTCTGGGATACATGTGCAGAACGTGCAGGTTTGTTACATAGGTATACATGTGCCATGGTGGTTTGCTGCACCCATCAGCCCATCATCTACATTAGGTATTTTTCCTAATGCTATCCCTCCTCTAACCCCCAACCTCCTGACAAGCTCTGGTGTGTGATATTCCCCTCCCTGTGTCCAGGTGTTCTCATAATTCAATTTATTTTTTTTAAAAATTTAAGTGGTACTTTTGAAAAGTGTGGTGGAGAATCATTAATTGATTTTAAAGAAAACTTTATCAATTTGTTTTTAATTGACAAATAAAAATTGGATGTATTTATGGTGTACAACATGATATTTCAAAATATGTATACACTGTGGAACGGCTAAATCAAGCTAATTAATATAAGCATTGCCTCACATACTTATCATTTATTTGTGAAGAGAACAATTAAAATAACTAATATTGATGAAAGGAATAATACTTTCCTTGCCTAATCCACAAGGTTTCAGTGGGATTAAATAAAATATCTATGGAAATGATGAAAATGCTATGCAAATGTAAGTTGTCTTTTTTTAAGTGAAGAAAGCAACCCTGTAATTATGCTCTTCATTTTTTCTTCCTTCATTGCATTTCTGAGAATGCACAATACTGTGTTTCTAATAATCCAGTTAAAATGCAATCAAATAATTATGATATAATGTGGTAAGTGTGGGAGATTAAATCTACATCTGGATGAGGGTTGAGCAAGGCTTCAGAGAGGAGGTGACATATGAGTTGGATTTAGAAAGCTCAATAGGAATTCAGCAGGGTGGCCAAGAAGAGGATTTCAGCAGAGGAAGGAACACAAGTGAAGACATGAATGTGTGTCACTCGTCGGCTTATTTGGGAAAGAAGGAGACCAGGGTTGCTGGCATACAAGATGTATAGGACGCAAGAAGTGGCAGAAGAGGCTGAAGAAGAAGATGTATTAGTCTGGATTCTCCAGAGAAACAGAACAAATAAGAATATATGAAGAGATTTATTATGGGAATTTCCTCACGTGGATATGGAGGATGGGAAATCCCACAACTGCAAGCTGGAGGCCCAGGAAAGCTGGTGATGTGATTCAGTCCAAGTCAGAAGGTCTGAGAATATGAGTGGGATGGGGGACTGATGGTAAGTCTTGGGTCAGAAAGCCTGTGAACTAGGAGTGCCAATGTCTGAGGGCAGGAGAAGATGGATTCCCAGCTAATGAAGACAGAACAAATTCACTCTTCCTCTGTTTTCTTTATCTATTCAGGCCTTCAACAGATTGGACAATAGCCGACTACACTGGTGAGGGCAGATCCTCCTTACTCAGTCTACCAATTCAAATGCTATGCTCTTCCGGGAACACCTTCACAGATATACCCAGAAATGTTTACCAGTTATTTGACCATCCCTTAGCTCACTCAAGTTGACACATAAAATTAGCCATCATAGAAGAATTGCATCCAATTATCCAGGACCTTTTTTCCCTGGATAATTTATATAGTTGTATATATAATATTATATTACTGAATATATAATACATATGTTATATACTATATTACTGTATGTATACTATATTATACTGTGTATATAGAATATATATCATATATTTCTATATATATATACTATATATTGTATATTTTACTGTACAGTAGTGGTTTTAAACCCAGGCCTCATTTTGTAATTCTCCGGGAGCTCTTGGAAAATACTAGTGCCTGTGACCAATTAAATTAGAATCTTTGGAAATGAGGACCAGGTGTAGCTTGTTTTTTTTTTTTTTAAATGCTTAGGTGATTTTAATATGCAGCTGGTGATCAGAACCTGCACTGTTGAATGAATAAGAAGACACATCAATATCTTTAGTCAAGCATTGTTTTTTCTTGAGCAAATAGGCCCGCGCACCAGCTGCCTCCTGTGTACATCTTCAGGCTTACATCATTGTGGACATGGAACAGATGCTTACCTCACATTCAAAACTGCATCATCATTTCTCACCATGTCCCAAATACACACTTTGTATAAAATTCTCTATTCTGGTTAATGTCACCAAAATGCATCCAGTTCAAAGATCCCTTAGTCATTCTTGAGTCCTTCCTACCACAATCACCACATTCCCTTTGTCTGCCTCGTAATTACTCATCCAGGTTGCCTAACTTCTCCCTTATTGTGCCACCACTGCCCTAGGTCAGACCTCTATTTCTTCTCACCTGGACAGTAACTGGCATCCTAGCTGCAATTTTGTCCCACTTCAATCAGTTTTCTATATAATTGCCTTAGTGACATTTCTAAAATATAGATCCACGAGTCATTCTAATATTGAATACTCTTTAATATTTTCTCATTAAAAAAATTCAAAACACTTTAACATAAATTGAAATGCCTTTAAAACTACTTCACTTCCTGCTATCTGCCTCTTTCCCTTTGTTGCACTTCCCAGTGGGATGTCCACACATGCTGTTCCTCTCGCATGAAACCCTACACCTGCTACCCTTTACCTGGACAATTCAGTTCATCCTTCAACTATTCTCTGCAGGTATTCATGCTTGACTCTCTGGGACCACAGAAACCTAGAGTACCCTTATCAAGGCACGTATTGGGCTATATTTTAACTATTTATTGAATTTAATATTTTACTTACAGGATATAATGTTTTGTAGTACAAGGAAAATATTTTTCTTGTTCATTGTTTGTGTTCCCAAAGGATAATGCAGTTATTGACACAGAGCAGGCATTGAGTAGTTGCTGAATGAATGAATGTGCTAATCTTGGGGATATAATGATAGAATGATGTACAATACTCAGGTCCTGTCCATTAGAAGTTTACAGTCTAATGGGAAGCAGACAAGTAAGTGGAAAAACATAATGTAATGTGATAAGTACTATTTTAGGTAAAAGCTATGGGTTTCTAAGGAACCCATAGGAGTGGCATCTAATTCAGCTGTGACAGGGTTTAAGAGAGGTTAAAGATGATTTGAGTGAGGATTTAATATCCAAGCTTATCCCCAAAGGCATAAGGAATTGGTCAGAGAAAAAGGAAAGAGCAAAAATTTTAGGACACAAAGAGCAAGTTGCTAAGCAAAGGCCGGGAGAAAGAGAAAGCAGCACAAGGAGGAGGAACTCCAAGTATTGAAGCATGGCTGAGAATTTGGAGGGAAACAGTGGGGAGAGAGAAAGGAAAAGAGCTAGCAGATCCCATATAATGAAATGGATATACATTTGGGACCTGATCTTGACAGTCAAAATCTAGTAGATATCATAAGCAGGCACTTGACATGATCTGACTTGATTTTTTTGGAGTGATCATTGACTGCCTCCTGGATACTTTTCGAGGAGGGAAGAGCTAGAGGATCAGTTAGCAAACCTGGGTGGTTCAGGAGAAAGGTAGTTCCAGTGGACATGCAGAGATGAGAACTAATGAAGAGGTATGAATAAGGAAGCCTCAATAGGACTTGATGATTGATAGGAGAAAGGGGGCACAAAAGAGGATGGAATAAGGCAAAAAGACTGGTTTCTGACCTGGGCAATAAAATCGAGGTCAGTACCATCCTTTGAGGTGGAAGTGGCTGACAAGGATCTGACTTTGGGAAGAAGACACGTTCAGCTTCGGGCCATTTGCAGGCAGAAATGTTAGTTTGCACACGGGATATAATTATGGGTTAAATTGTGTCCCCTCAGGAGATGCTCGTTGAAATCTTACACCGTACTAGCTCAGAATGTGGTCATCGCAGATGTAATTAAAATGGAGTTGCTGTCATACTGGGGTAGTGCGCCCTTAATCCAATACAATTGGTGTCATGAGAAGATGGCCACGCGAAGGCAGGCACAGGTAGAACACCATGTAAAGACAGAGGATTGCGGTGATGCATCTATGAGCCAAGAAGCACCGACAAGGATTGCTGCAAACCATCAAAAGTTAGGGAGAAGCAAAGAAGTATTCTCCTCTAGAGGCTTAGGAGGGAGCATGGCCCTATCACTACCTTGATTTCAGACTTCTAGCCTCCAGAACTGTGAGACAATAAATTTCTCTTGTTTTAAGACATCCAGTTTGTGATATTTTGTTATAGCAGCACTAGGAAATGAATATAGATTTTATGATAAAACTACTTAATACTTTTGAACATTTGCTATGTGCACGTTTCTGTTCTAAGTGATTTATGTGTATCAACCAATTTAATCCTCCTGGCAACTTTATGATGTAGGTACCAATATTACAAAATATTAATGATATATAAATTATTATTAAAACAGGCAGCAAAACAAGTTGAGTAAAATAAGGAAATTGTGGAAAAAGGAAAGGAATTGGGTCTTTTTTATGTGTTCTGGGTAATACTTCATTTTGAGACACTTGAGCATGCCTCAGGAGCTGCTTTGGATGACAGAGGTCAGCAGGTTTCCTTTAATGTAAAAATCAAAACAAACAAGCAACTCTACAGCGAGTGATACCTAAATCTAGCAACTGTATAATGTAACCATTTGTTTCCATGTTTCTGGTTGTCTCACCAGGTGCTAATGATAGAGACCAAAGTGGAAGGAAAGGAGTGAATTCTCCCTCCAGGTGCCATAGATGACATCTTTTTAGATGGATCTTTTGTTTCGCCTTTAAGGTAAGAAATGAAAGGGGTGGCTGATGCATTTAGATGAAACACAAACAAGCATGTTTGTTTGATTTGTTCGAAAAGTTGTCAGCTTTATAACCATGTGGCTGATTTTCTTGAAGGACAGAGCCTATTCCTGCCCCTCTGCCTAGCCCTACCTACAACCAAATGAACACTTTAAGTAGCCTCCATGCTCTGTGGGTGGTTGCCTTAGGATTTGATTTCCTTCCTGCATAACTGTTAGGGAAACACATTTTCTCAGAAATAAATCCCCACCATAAGTGTATATATGAGTTGAGCCCGTAAAGTTATGAGATGGGATTTTTCTTGTGGTTTGTGGAATCAGTTTTAGAAGCTGAGGAAACAACGGAGGTGATTTAGGCTGCCCAGATGGATAAGTTGTAAGAGAATTTATGTGATGCTGAGATATGTGATAGAGTTGAGATGATGTAAATGAAGAGATTTTGGAAAGTAGAAAGCACTACATAAAGATATTCCAACTCAGAGTGGTTAATAATCACTGTGTTATTCAGCACATTGACTAGGAATTAAATTATTTTATATAAGCCTTGTATTTCAGGTTAAATGTTATCCAAGAGAGCATTTTAGGAAGTGATTTCTATTTCATCTGGAGTAGTCTTCTGGTTTTCATTATGATTTTAATATTATTGACAATGCATATTTGTTTTAGCTCAGGAGGATGTACACAGTGTAACTTGTACCTTTTTCCAGAGCTGTTGCAATGTTCTACAGGCAAGCATTAATTCAACTTTGCTAATGGATATAAAGGCACAGAAAAGTTGAGAGTGCTTCTTGATATCACACAGCAAGGCAGCAGCAGGATAAGGTTAGGACACAGAAACCTTGACCTTCAGTTATGTGCTCACAACTCTTGAACATTCCCTCTTTTACTGAACATTTTAAAATGTTGTATTTATACTTCAATAAGGGCCTAATTAAAGAAATTAGAGCTCAATTTTCAGCTTATAAATTCTTCTGAACTGAACTCCAAGTAGAGCCAGGAAATGATCACACTAGCTAATAGATACAGCATAAGGAATCATGCTATTGTGCTTATTAATATATGGCTGACAATGAAGATAATCACAAGTTTATTTATTTACTTTTCATTAAAAGTTTCTCATATAACTCTGTAATACCAGATATTGGTATATTCATATTCTGGGAACACATATGTTTAAGTGTCATTCTGCTTTTTAGCAATGATTTTTAATGTCCAAATGCCCAGATATTTCTTTGGGATGTGCGTTCAGAATCTTGAAAAGTGAATTTGTAGGTAGTTGTGAACATGGAAGTAAGGTAGCATTGGGAGTTGATGTCTGAGGAAGGTATCTTTAGGAAAATGGCATCACCAACTCTGGCTGCAAATATATTTTTATTGTTGCTTGTGATGCAATTGTCCTGGACAGAAGGAATTTCTATTTACACTCACCAAAGAGACTGTAGCAGAGAATAACAGGGGTACTGAGTACTAACTAACCAAGAGATCTTATTTGTATTTATTTATTTACTTACTTACTTATTTGTGGACAACTGGCATAGTTCGTTATCCTGTAGGGAAGTTCTGTCAGTTATCAATGTGTTCGCTTTACTTTCATGAATGAGTATAGAACATTCAAAGCATTCAAAATTAACATGGCCATTTTTATATTATTATTCGTTTAAGAATAAAAACAATAAAGTAAAATAACAATAATGAATTGATGTCACTGACACTATTTGGCAGGGATGGGGTGGGGCAAGAACCCAACTGGTTGAATGAGGGTAATGTTACATTATTACTTTGAAATATTAACAGAAAAGTTTGGGGGATAATTAGGTACACACTGCAGAAAACTCTCTGGATTCTATAAACAACTATATCTTTATGTTATACTACTTTGAAGCATCTTGCATTATATTTGTCATTGAGGAAGAGGAAATTATTATAAATTATGTGTTTATAACTTTAAAATAGCTTCAAACGCAACTAGTAATTATATAAGTAAACTAAGCTGAAATAAAATAAAATTGTATATTTACATACATGCATACATACATATATTTCTTCTCTTAGGTTGAGTCATCTTTTTGAAATGTTACCTTCTAAATCATACTAAGAACAGCATATCTTTAGGTTATGGTTTATTCTTAACTCAGGAAAGTTACAAGTTACATTGGTTTTAAAAATATAATATTCCCTTTTCTTCATAATCATTTCACTTCCACTAGCTAATAATACCAAAGCATATAAATGCCCATGTTTCAATCCTAAAAATACTGTTGCCTCAAATGAACTCCAAAATATACACATGTCTATGCTATCAATCAAAGATGAAAATGTTGGTATTGATAGGCCCTACTCCAATGTATTTGAAACTTATCACAATTACATTTTTAAGGTGTTTGCATCTCATTGAACACTTGCATTCTAATCGATAGTCTCTCAAAACGTGTCAACAGTATTGATATGTATTTTGGTCCTACGTGCTGCTCGGAATTTGGGAAGCACTTATTTGACTGTGAAGTGGCAAATTGGTGCGGTTACTTTTGTGAACCTTTTCGTATGCCTTCTCATTTCCAATACAACAAATGCTTGTATGTCACACCTGATGTAGCGAAAGATCCAAATAAGACTCTTTAAGTTTTCAATGTGACTGTCATGAACATAATAATGTGTTATTCTTTCTGTTTCATTCACAACTCTGTAGATTGAGGGATCAGAATTTAGCTGGACAAGATGCATACAATATATGAGAACACAATTTAATTTGTACTACACTGACTCTACACTGCTGACTAAAAAAAAAAAAAAAATCAACTGATTCACATGTTAAATTCATTTATCCAAAATAAAAATGCACAGTGAGGCCAAAAGAAAAAAAATGCTTAAAAAAGATTCAAAACGTTAAACAAACTGCTTTTAATTATAATAAAAACTGCCCAGGTTCCTCTAACTTGTCACTTCAAACATAATTATTAAGGTCATCTGTGCTGCCTAAAGAAGAAAAGTATATCATAATTACTGAGATCAGCTCCTGAATTGAGCATGAAAACTTAGACTCTGACTGTCCAACCAAACTAGCCAATTCTGAAAGAATGCCAAAATCAGTTGAGAGCAACAATTAATTAAACAAATATTTGAACAAGTACTAAAAACTCTTCTTTTGGATGGATTTTTTCATATTATTATAATGGTAGGGTTCTTGATACAACCTTAGTTTCTGATTTTTCTAAATATGCTAGTGAGCACTATGGCTTTGCAAAACCCAGTACCCATCACATACCAAGGAGGTATAAATCCTTGGTCCCCACCTAGGATGTAGACTATCCTCAAGAACCAGAGCTATGAATCCCAGTGCATTTTTAGATGAGGTGGAGGTGGCTATGCAGCAATCCTGATGGTTTGATGCACTACTCACCTTTGATGTCAAACCCTACATATTAGCTAAGGTATTTCATCACATGTTCCATCTTTAATGGATTTTCTCCCTTTCCAAGACAACTTTTGAGAATAACATCTTCTGTTTTGCAAAAGCCTGGATAGGTTTAAAAAATATCCATTTGCTTATGTTAGCTTTTTGCTTTTCATAGCAAATTCCCTATGGCAAGTATATCATCTAGATGACTCTGAGTGTATGAGTGTGTGTGTGCAAGTGTGTGTGTGCATGTGTCTGTGTGAATGTGTGTATGCTCACAGACAGATATTTTAAATTACTCTTTTCCTCAAATTCTAAGAAATCAGAAGATTAAATGATTTAATTATATAGCCTCCTATTTCCCCAAATGTTATAAAATGTCAACATCTCCTATTTGGTCTTTGCAAACTTGATCTCTCTCATCCTTAACCCATTTATGAACATGTCTATTTTGCTTGGACCTTTTGGAGCTGACCATAGTCACAAAAAGAACCTGTTTCTTCAGTTAGACATGCTTTTTTACATGCTGGTAATTATTAGGTGATAAGAGATTAAATTAGAGAAGTAAAAAGATGAAGTTTGGCTAGAAAGGTGTTTTGTTCTGTTTATTTATTTTAATTTTATGGAAATTAAAAGGTACCAACGACTCATTTCGTGCTCCTTAACATTGTGGACTGCCTTACTGGAGGGTTTTCCCTTGTTGTCACATTACACACATGCACATACACGCACACACACACAAACTAGATGCTCAGTTACTATTTATAGACTATCATCTGCCAGGGTCTTTGAAATTTCTGTTTTGCATTAAAGACAAAGAATTCCTCTTTCTGACTGCTCATTGAGGGTTTCCTGATACAAGAACATAATTAACTCTTTGCTGGCCTAACTAATTTCTGCATTTTAAAAAGTAGCCAGATATAACAAAAGTGGAGCACTCAATCCACAGGGTGGCCATTAACTGCACTCCGTTACTGTATGTTCTCAATTCAGACCACAATTACTGTCAGGGAATTGCACTGGAAGCTCCTTCTTGTACGCAAACAGGAATACTATTCATTAAAGAGCACTTTCAATAAAATACAATTTATATTTTTTAATGAATATTTGAGAAAGAAAATACAATCTTGGGTTCAGAAACCTGCAATATGGTTATTATTCTTTTAATAACATAGACTTTCTCATGTACATATACTGACAGATGTAGAAGAAGGAAGCAGAAATGAGATGGCGGGCTTTAACTCAGAAAAAATGAAAAAGACGAGCCACAGTAAACTAAGTCAATGTTAAATAAGGATTTCCTCAACCACCTACAGCAGACACAGCATGGGTTTTATTGATGTCCCTGGGACAGTAGATTCCACTTAAATCTTTCAAGCCCAGTTAAATATGAGAACATGAGGCACTTCAGAGACTGAAAGAACCAAGAAGCCCATCAAAGACTATCCCCTGCTCTAAGGATTTGCCACTCCACACCAAATTCTTTTCCCTGTTAATGTATTTTTAATTTTAGTGACTGTAGTTTTCATATTTTCAGACTGTTGGTTCTGATAAAACACCTAGTTGCAGTCCCTAGGAAATGCTTAATGCTCAAAATTGCCTACAATTATTTCCTTTTAATGAACTTCAAATATGAGTCAGTACTAAAAAAAAAAAGACGGAAATAGCAGTGTGTGTGTGCATACACACATTTATAGGTACACACACATATGTATATACACATATATATACACACATATATTTGTAAAAAAAAAATAGGCTAGTAGGCTTTTTAAATGCAAGAGTAGTTTGCTCTGATAGCACTCCTTTGGTAGTCCAGCTACATTGCCAGTTGCTTCAGAGAGCAAAAGAAACACTCCATAGACTGAGAGTGTTTCTTCTTTGACAAAAAAAAAAAAAAAAAATGCCAAGAATTCTGCTACTCAAACAAACCTTCCATTGAAAATCTAAATTGCGCTTTCCAGAAAACAACTGGATTACAATTCTTTAAGGAATGAAAAATAGGTGGAAATAACCTATTAAAGTACAATAAGCTGCCAAGGGGGAAAATGCAACATCTTAAAGAAAAGGCAGATCACTAATTTAGAGTCTCCTAAAGAAAACTCTTACATAAAGTCCTGAATTCACACTGGGTTATATCATTTAAAATCATATCATGCAGCATTCATTCCCTGACTCTCCACAAAAGAAATTGAATGCCAGTTATCAAGATTATTATCAATATCCTGGTATTAGTTTTGAAGCATGTTTTAACTAATAAGATGATGAATAACTGTGAAGTAAATTCCCCCAAAATGAACACTGTGTTTCCTCCCTTGTGTTTTTAGTTTGGTTACCTAGGAGAACCAGAGTTCGATAATACACTGATTGAATATTTGAGAATAGGGACATAGTAAAAATATCTTTCAATATTTCCTAAAGCAGGTTGTTTCTCCTCCTGCCTATCATTGGCAAATGGAAAAGGATTTAGAATTTCAGAGACAGCACTTTGCTCATGTGTGCCAGTCATGCATGGAGTGAAATGTGTTAACCTTTAAACAGTTTGGGAGTGGATGCAGTTAATAGGTAAGACAGATAGTTACAAAGTCCTGATTAACTACAGAGCGCATAGACATGTGGAAACTTGTATATGGTGAAAGGGAAGAGACAGCAAAGATTATTTACCGTTCTAGAGAACAGGTCCTGGGGAACAGAATGAGGAAATTCTGAACAGCAACATTGCCCTCTTTTGGTAAAATAGTGTACAATGTGTTTACCTCACTTGCAGGTGAAAGCATTTCTTCAGGACACAGACATTTTCCACATCAAGAAAAATGACACAAACTAAAACAAACCGCAGAGAGGGAAAGAGTTCACCTATATACCTGTAAGGTGGACGGAATTTGCATACAGAGTAAAGACACTTGAAGTGACAGGCTAACAAAGAAGCTTTTAGACTCAGTCTTTCTGGGGTCCAGTTTCAGTGACTGCTGGATTATTTAACCCTTGTATTTATCCTTGACTGCTTCAAGCCGTCTGCGTTGTAATCAGAATCATGTAGCACTCGGAATGTGAACAAATAAAACAGGAGCTAGTTCTTTTTGAGTCCCCAGTGCTTAAATACGCAGGCAGTCTGCAGTCTGAGCGGAAGTCACTGAATAAAGAGCCGTATCCCGCAGAAAAGACGTCCCCAGCAGTTTGTGCTTTGTGGCTCTAATGAAGCCTGCGATGATTTAGGACAGTGAAGGAAAGGGGCTTGATTGCATCAAAAAAGAAAAAGAAAACTGTCAGGACGAGACACAATGTTAAACTAATTACTTTTATTCATGCTGTAGGTGCCAACGGCACTCTTTAAATAATACTAATTTCAGGCTTGTCTCCATCTCTAATTTCCTCTCTGTTTTCCAAGTTAGAGTCCTTCTCTCGCTGGATCCGTGTTACGGGATTTTTCTACGTGATACTTCTGGAACTTAGGAGTGTCTAGTGCAAATGCAGATTCATTGAACCAGTTTAGAAGATTATTTATTATATTTGTCTCTTCCTGACTAGGAAATTAATCACCATTCCTGCTAGTCACCTTTGCTAGCTTACGGGCTAAACATATTTGAAGGAAGTTATCAGTTCCCTTTAATGATCACAGTCCTTTCAGGGACGAGGACAAAGCAAGTTCATCTTCTTTTCCTCAATAGTTTGAGAAAAATTCTACTTCATGAAAGGAAGTTAGCATTATGGTCCATTCTTTAGCATTTAATTTATTCTCCCTAAATAAAATACTAGTAAAGAGCAACGAGTTTCTGCAAGTGAAAATATAACTGTAAAATAAATAATTACAGTCCTGGAGTAGGAAAGGTAACTCAGATTTGTATTTGTAAACTGATTTTTCTTCTTCTTTTCATTCTGTGATTTGGAATACCTGGATCATTATGTATATGCTATCATTATTTTCAGAGTAGGGTTTGACAGGACTTAAGAGTTTAATGTTTAGGTCACATTTTCTTCAGAGTATTCATTTGCCAAAACAATGCTGGAATCACTTACTATACCAGGACATTGAATTACATAAAAATTCTGAAAAACTCTTTTGAGATCTTTTGCAATCAATTTAGAAAACCTTAAGTCGGTTAATGCTATCAGCGCTAAAAGTTTACAAACTGCGTTCATATAAATCATCTTATTTTATCTTTACCCAGTAAGGTACTTAAAGATCTATTATTGCCTTCACTTAGCAGATAAGGAATTTGGAGATCAGAGAGTTAACTAAGAGCACACAGAATGTTGATGGTGGGGTTGGACTCAAATCCAGAGTTCTAAATTTAATTTTTGTGCTCTTTTACTTTTCCTCATATGTGAGCTTGTATAACTTATTTCTCTACCTGCCTAAAGGCAAAGCTAATAGAAATCTAGCCCCTTAAAGCCTCCAAATAGCATGTAGAGCTTGAAACTAAAATGTATAAAAACATTTTAAAAATGAAACTGAAGTTGGGCCTTCCTATTCACTCCTGTTTAGACAGATTTAGAACTCCAACATTATCTTAATGGAAGCACATTTTTATAGGAAACCACATTCCATGAGGTGAAAACAAAGTTTTTACTTTCTCAATTCCATCTACAATATCAGTATGCTTCGAAGCAACAAATAAATCTATCCATTAACATCCTTGTTCTGTCACTATCAAATGGATGTCTCTCCCACATCCAGTGGCACCTCTCTAAGTTGTAGCTATCAGTCTTTGCAGGATTTGTACCCGAAGAAAAGGAAGCTAATCTTCCAATGGCAGGATTTGAGGGGCACACAGGTGGCAAAAGAAATTCTATAGGTCTGCCACCAAACACAAACAGCACTACAGGTAAGCCTTCCTAGACAGTATTGTTCAGTTAGACCGTATTTTCACTGAATTCCCCTTTGAACCTAAGGAATTTGCTTACTATTACCTGTAGAAGAAAATGTCCTTGTGCAAATTTCTCCTGGCCAAAATATGCAAGACTTTATTATAGTAAGAAAGAGCCAGTTCCCTATAGCCATCTATGTCTTTCTGCATGAATGTGTTCATTGACCTTTGAGGCCAGCAACATAATTGGGGAGTAGGGGGAAAAGAATATTATTTCTTCTAGGATAAAATAAGAAAAAGAATCAGTAAGTTTGCTGCTTTTTACATCTGGAAAGAGAAAGAAACAAATTTTTCTTGTCTGTGAGTGCTGACATCCACATACACTATAGATTTAAAGTAACTTGTGGGCTGTTTCATTTTCACATAGGAAATATAATTCAAGTAAGATTCAAGTGACATTTTCCAGCGTGATGCTCAAGTTATAAATAATAATGATTCCCAGCATTTTTTTTTTCTGGATCAAAATGAATCCAAAATGATTCACATAGGTATTGCTACTGTAATTTAATCCGTTGGTCAAATAGGAGTGCTTATGCTCGTGGCAAAAATCTTGGAAAATTATTTGTTAGCATTTTTTCTTTCTTTGTACATTTGGATCCTGGATATGAGAGGTATTAGGATATCATTAAAGGTTACTGTCACAGGTTTCTTTCAAGAAATCGCACAATGTCTCATTAGTGTATTCTGTAAAAATTTTCTAGTTTCTTATGAATGCTTTAATTTCCTGATTTTTGAAATGTCCTCAGACATTTTGTAAGTGGCCAAATGTCATATATGTGTATATTATATGTATATATATAATATATATATATAGTTATTGTTTTTCTTAAGCTTGGTTGGTTTTGCATTCTCTAGGCTACTTCCCACTGTTTTTATTAGTATTAATTTTGTCTTCTGGTTTAAGTGATCAGTTTGAATAACAACTTATTCCAGGTGAGAGAAAATAAACGAACTTTCGAAAATGAGTGGTAACTCACTGCAAAATTGTTTGGGCTGGTGAATAATTTGATTTATTTACATGTGAATTTGCAGATTTTATGATGCCTAATGGTATCAAGCCTCAATGATTTTCCAACTATGTATATAGGCAGTTCCCTCATTCAGAACGTGTTATGTTCTGAAAGTTCATTTGTAAGTCACTTGCGTGGAACTCAGAATGCATTTTCTTCCAGAAACAATATTATAATGGTGATTAAGACCCCAGGCTAACCTCCCAATGTTTTTGCAACATTCTTTTACATTTTCACAAAAACCCTATAAAAATTGTGGGTGTTTTCATACTAGTAATCAAACAACACAAGAAAATAATAAAATTGAAAAGGACGGTTTTTGAAATACTGGTGCTTGAGGAAAACAGGTTTAATTAGAGGAAGATGAGGATGTGGGTGGAGATTGTTGTGGAAATTCTGAAGGAGACTCCTGGGTACACTCAAGGGCTCTTGCAGTGCGCGGCACTGGCTTGTGATTGTGTCTAATTTCACTTCACAATTTGAGACTCTCCTCCACTCTATATTACAGGTGTATCATGAATGCTTATGAACCATAATTGAGGTCATTGTTTCTCTGTGTGTTCACAAATGGAAGGAATTGGTAAGGGGGAAAAAGATTATTTTGAGGTAACGGTGTGAGAGACAGAACAGGGAAACCAACATCAACGGCAATGGCCACAACAACCACAGAATGTTTCCTGAGGGGAAATTGATGAGTCATAAATGGTTTCTCAGAAGGAAAAATAAGCAGAGAATGTCTAGTCCCCTGAAAGTAACAGGTGTGCTGCAGATGCTGTTTTACCCTGGTCCATGGATCTCCTCTAGAAAAAGCTAGGGGAAGGGAAAGATAGGATGGCTCCATGTGCATAGGCCGAGTTAGGGATTCTTTCCCCGTTGGATATTTATAAGATTGGAAATGTCTATGTTCTGTAAGTGGGAGAAATAGGGAGGCATAATACATGGAATAAGCTATGTTTGCCATGCTATGTTTTAAATATTTGTAAGCTCACACATTATCTAAAAATGCACGAATATATATACAGAGAGGGATCAATAGATTTCAATGCATTGGGAAAAAGGAATTAAAATTGACCCTTGTATTTTCACAAAGGGCCCTAGTTAACACTTTCTCTTAGAATTTACTTTTCATAAATTTTGAAAAAAATTGTAAAATATTGAAAGCCAAATTACTTGATAAGCAGAATTTGTAAGGAGAGATTTTGTGTGTGTGTGTGTGTGTGTACGTGTGTATATGTGTGTGTGTGTAGAGATGAAATTGATCCTTGGAATGATATGCGTATTTTAAAAGAATCCTTAGCTGTAGGTTATACAGAGGGAAGAATCCCATTTTATCCCATTTTATTCATGGCTACTTTTGAAACATTGAAAATAGTTTCTTATTAAAAAGATGTTGAGAACCCCTGAATCTAAAATAAAGGTTAAAAAAAAAGAAAGGATGTTGAGGTATGCCATGTAACATATACTATCCATAACTACTCCCAATAACGTTGTGAAAGAGGTTCTTTATAAATCCCACGTGTCAGATGAAGAAACTGCAACTCACAGATGTTATATAATTTATCCAGGATTACACATATGGTACCTGATGGGGGAATTTAGACGCAAATATGCTTGATTTAAAATACACTACTTCTTACAATTATGTGGATTACAAAGCAGAGAGTTGTTAGAATGTAAAAAAAGATAAATTTTCTTACTTAATCCATTTCAGGTCAATGAATTTCTGCCATTGGTTTCTGCCTAGTTCAATAGTGACCTCAGAAGGCAGTGACAACAAAGAAAACAGTTCTATCCTCCAGGGTCTGATAGATCATTTTGCTCCTTTCCTGATGAGAGGTCTTCAGCTGACTTAGAATTATCAGTGCCACTGGTCATGAGGAGGACATGTGACATATTATTATGCAATCATTTCTACTACAGAAAAATCTTCAAATTATTCTTACAAATGGCTATTTTACCTTTCCAGAGATAAAATACACTATTTTTGTTAAGTTGGAGATATTGTTAATCAATGGAACTTCTAAATAGTTATATAGAATTCAATAGAGTCACCAAGGTTGTTTTTAATTTTTGGTATCCTTCATTATGAGCTTTAAGTTATATGAATGAGCTTTAAGTTATATGAATAAGCTTCCACTTACTAGACACACACTAACTCTGGTCCTTCCCAGGACCCATCTTCTGCTTGAATAAATGCATAGAAATGCAAATAAAGAAAAAAGAGAGAAAGGCAGAGAGAGAGAAAAGATTTTGAGGAGTGAGTCAGAAATCAACCAGTGATTTCAGCAAATTTCTGAAAGACAGAAAGCAAATAAGTATAGAAGAATGGATGAAATAGGAATACTACAGACTAGAATGTACCACAGGAGAGCTGCAGAGAAGTTTGAAGCCAGTTTTCTGTCAATGAAATTATTAAGAAAACTGGAGACCAGAGTTAGTTAGCACTTACTGGAGAGGGCTGATCTGATATGCAGGAATGACAAAAAATTAAAACCTTTGTAAGGGTCAAATGAACCTATGGTTTCATGAGTAGTCAACATTTACCTCCAGGTAGGAAGCAGTTGGGTCTTCTCTAAACAAATGGCCTGAAATGCGTGTTAAAAAGATTTATATTGCAGCACTATTCACAATAGCAAAGACTTGGAACCAACCCAAATGCCCATCAATGATAGACTGGATAAAGAAAATGTGGCACATATAAACCATGGAATACTAAGCAGCCATAAAAAAGGATGAGTTCATGTCCTTTTCAGGGACATGGATGAAGCTGGAAACCATCATCCTCAGCAAACTAACACAGGAACAGAAAACCAAACTCCTCATCTTCTCACTCATAAGTTGGAGCTGAACAACGAGAACACATGGACACAGGGAGGGAAACAACACATACCGGGGCCTGTCAGAGGGTGGCGGACTAGGGGAGGGATAGCATTAGGAGAAATACCTAATGTAGATGACGGGTTGATGGTGCAGTAAACCACCATGGCACGTTTATGCTTATGTAACAAACCTGCACGTCCTGCACATGTATCCCAGAACTTAAAGTATGATAAAAAAATAAATAAATAAATGGAAGAATGTGAAGAGAAGGTGTTCTGAAGTGTTCCATGAACAGGACTCAAAGATAATCAAAATTTAAGTGAGCAAAGAAAAATTTGCATGTTGTTTTTGACATTTTATCAAATGGCCAGAGCAGACCTACCTTCTGTGTCATTTTTCAAAATATACAGAATATCTAAAGACGAAAAAAAATTTCTAAAGTAAAAAAAAGATGTATAAGTTTGCAATCATTTTTTAAAAATGAGAAATTTGATGATAATCCCAAAGATATTTGCAGAGAGAAACAGAAAGGCAGAGACAGAAATTGTAGAAAGGGAGGTTTGAGAATATAGCCATGCCGTTAACAACTAATCAGGACTGGAGCCAGAGGATAGAAGGCTGTAGGGGGAAGTTCTGTGCAAAAAGAAGGAGTCAATAGATTACATGGTATTATTAAAAACTGGAAAAAACACATGGCTCAAAAAAAAGACAAGTTTAGATTTTATTTTATTGTGATAAGAACACAACATGAGCATTAACATATTTTTAAGTGTGCAATACATTATTGTTCACTATAAATCTGATGTTTTATAACATATCTCTACAGCTTATTCATTTTGCTTAAATGAAAATTTATGGGGGTAGTTTTTCCCCATAGGATTGTTTTGTAACGATAGTAAATTCTAGGAAGAAAATCACGATCCAAATATGAGACAACTGAAAATATGATCATTTAAATTTGTAATTATATTAATAGCATAAGAAAAGGGAATCCATTGGTGGTGTTCTTACTGTTGAATTTAGGATTTTTTTTTTTTTTTTTTTTTTTTTTTTTGAGGCAGAGTCTCAATCTGTCGCCCAGGCTGACTACAACCTTAAATTCCTGGGCTCAAGGGATCTTCCTGGCTCAGCCTCCTGAGTAACTGAAACTACAGGCCCGCGCCACCATGCCCAGATAATTTTTAAAAATAATTGTTGTAGAGATAAGGTCTTGCTGTGTTGCCCAGGCTAGTCCTGAATTCCTGGCCTCAAGTGATTTCTGCTCCTTGGCCTCCCAAAGTGCTGGGATTACAGGCATGAGCCACCGTGCCCAATCTAGGAACATTTTTTATTGAGTCATCCAGAGTCATGACATTGGGCCAAGAGAGAAAAAAAATTATATTCCCAGCCCACTAATTGGCTCAGCAGTGAAAAATTTTTACATAGCCATAATAATGTAATTCTTTATATTGTTTTTCAACTTATAAATTCACGGCCAGAGTTAGGAAGACTGCTTTTACTTGTAGAACAAATGTATATGTTAACAAAAATAATGAGGTAAAAATTCAAATGTAACAGACAGAAGGTAGGATATATGAAAGGTGGCAGAAGGTAGAGGAAGAGGTAGAAGAGCTAACATATTTAACAAAGTCAGGAACAAAGTGATATTATTGAAAATGACCATCTCAGATTTCAAACCAAGGCAATATAAGGTCATGTTTCAAAATACTCTCTTGTATTCAAGCAATATAGCAATTCTTGACAATATTGGTTCCATGATCTTTTCCCTCAAGCCCCTCTGAACAAGTCTGATCTCCATGAACTTCACAATGGTAAGAGTGATCTAATCATCAAGTTGCTACAATCACTTCTATACCAAACTGTGGCAGGCAGGATAATGTACCTCCCCAAAAAAGATGTCTGTTGTTTCAAAATGCTAGGCTTGTGATACTTTGTTACAGCAGCAATAGGGAACTAATTCACAAGCCAATTTACACAGCTCATCAAGAGAATGGATTTCTGCCATTTCTCTGTCCAAGGTCACTTTCAGGCCTTGTGGCGAAAATATACTAGAGAAAAGAAAAAATATATAGATTTGCAACTACATGATGTTTATTCATTCAGTATTTCTGTGTAGTATTTCAGCCCTAGTTGCACATTAGAAGCATCTGAGGTACTTTAAAAAATAACATGAGCCAGGCCCTACAGTAAAACAATTAAATCAGAATCTTTGGGAATGAGATTCTGGGCACCAATATTTTTTGAAATGTCACTAGGTGATTTTATTGTGAAGTCAGAGTTGAAGACCAGTGGTCTACATGACTCAGGTAAGTTACTGAGAGACACAAGAGGCAATACATGTACCCTTAAAACATGCAGGACTAGTATAAGATCTTATTAATAAGCCACATTCTCCCCCTTGTTCCTCTCATGCTCTTGCTAGATAATAAGTTTCTCCACCTAAATTGCTATATACTTTTATTTTCATGCAATTTCCTCGCTATAACTATTTTAAAAATGAGAATCATTTTGTCAAGACATCTATGAATACTGAATGGGAAATTCTGAATCCTTATCTCAACTTGATCAGCTCCTACTGAGATATTAGTTCTCCTCACTTTTTATGTCAGAGGAAGGGAAAGTATCCTCTTAGTTCTGCTGCCTTCTGTTCTCTGGCTATCCATTAGGTCCTATTAATATGTACTGTCTTTTCTAAATTTATTAACTTAACTCATTTTCTACTAACTCAACAACATGCTGTTTCTCTCTCCATACAACTGATTCTTTCTCTGGAAGTCTTCTCTGATTAATTATGTACAGAAAAAGATTAAATTAGAAGGATATAACCATACTCAAAAGCAAAGAAAGCCTCATTGTGAAACTGAACCAGAAGAGAAATAAAAAACAGCAAGTGGGGCAAAGGCTGTGGCTCTCTGAGTACCACATCTGTCAGTTGAGGAATGTTCAAGGGTAAAAGGACTAGAGGAAAGGACATGCTTGAAATTGGGGAGTAAAATAAGGCATCTTCAACCCAGAAAGGAAGCTGTATAAAGCTGTAACAGGTCACTGACTGGGACCAATGCCTATATGAATTGAACTGCATTTCTAAGAAAAGGAAGGACTCTACATCGCATCCAAAGTCTGGGCCAAGCTACCCCTAACTCGAGTATCTGGAATTGAAAATATTCACAATTACCCTGCAGCCCAGGGGTAACATTCTTCCAGGACAGCTCATTATCTGGCCTGAAGGACCCAGGCAGAAAGTGATGTGCAGTCAACTTAAAACTTCACACACGAAAAATGGTGGGGAGAGAAAGACAAGGAAAGGCAGAGACAGAGAGATCGTAGTAAACTCCCAACCAAGAAATGTCTGAAAATGATTATTAAAAATGAATGCTCAAAAGACAGCTGACAAAATAAAAATCAATTGCTGGGAGATGAATTCAATGTAGATAAAAATGAAAATTATAACGTTACCGAAAAAAGACTTCACAAACACATTGAGAATCTCAAAAAGATAAAACACTGAATTGTATCTACTAAAATAACCCCTAAGAAACTGTGAAACAAAAAGCAATCATAAATTAAAACAATTCTTTTAAAAAATTCAAAAACAATATTAGGTAGACATGAAAGAATAAATTAGAAATGCTGAAGTTTTCTTTTTAAGGAGAATTTACAAATCTCAAGAGAAAAAAGTAACATTTAGACAGAGATGAAGAGAGAATTCATGATTCAAGAGATAGATCAAGGATTTAGTCCAGATTGCAACACAGAGAAACTGAGTTAAAAAAATACTAAAGAGCAGCTAAAAAAAACCATGTTTAGTTGTTTTTTTCTTCGCATTTTTTTAAATGCTAAAGTAATGTTTCTTTATAAATTTAGGAAATATGGAAAATTAAAAGGAAGAAAAAATTCACCCATAGTTCCATCATACAAATTCAATTTCTGAGAGTTTTATTTTTGTGTGTTTTATCTTACATTCTTCTTCATCTTTAATATTTCCATGTATGGGATTTTGGTTGGTTGCTTTTTAAATTTCTTTTTACACAATTGTAATCATGCTGTATACACACTTCTGGTTTTTAAAAACATTTCAGTAAGCTTTTCAACATCTTTAAGTCCTTTTGAAAACTATGCATTTAAAAAAATATATAGCTATTGTATTTATTTATTCAACAAATATGTCCTGTGAACTAATGATAGTTCAGGCACAAACTGTTCTAGGTACTAGAGATAGAGCAGAAAATCACCTTTCCTCATGGAGTTTACACATGAGTGGGGAGAAATCCACATTGAAGATAATAACTGAGTCACTTACATAGTATATTAGAAGATGGCAAGGGAGATGAGTGGTGTTAGGGCAAGTTTCCAGCACTAGGTAGAAGAGGAAGGCCTCACTGAGAAGATGACATTTGACTGAAGGTCTGAAATTGGTAAAAGTGATGATCCCTATTGACATCAGTGGGCAGAGTGCCATGAGGGCAAGTAAACAGCCAGTGCAAAGGCCCTAAGTTGGGTGCATACCTGGTTTGTACAAAGAAGAAGAACAAGGTGACTAGACAAGGGTGATCATGATGAAGAATAAAAGAGCTTAGTAATATAATGGGGAGCAGAAACTCCCATGAGGTTTTTGACTCTTATAGGAGAAATAGGGAACGAAACTCACTGAAGTTAGTTTTAGTGGAATTTTGAGCAAAACTTTTAATACTAAAGAACTAATTGGAGAAAACACTACATACTGTATTATATAAAGAAAACTTTCAGGTCATTTCAGGAAGGACTGAATGACCTTTCAGTCTTTTACTTCTGACATTGGACTCTGTGGGAAGAAAATGTAATCGAATGGGTTTGTCACTGAGTTATGACTCAGCAGGGTATTTAATCTGCCCTTGATTTAATCTTGAGACACTTGATACCAGGGCATACTGACTATGGTTTCTGCTATGGAATTCTCTGTTCAAGTTATCTTTTAATTTAAAATTAAATTGGAAAGTATCCATTTGCTGCTGTTTTCAACCTTCTGAAAATGCAGAAATGTATTATTGAGCATCCTGTAAAGTGTTCTTGGACTTTTCTATTCTTTCTATACATTTTGTTTTTGGGTAACAAGCAGTAAGGTCAACTTGGTTTTGGCTTTACCATATATGGGAGTCATACATTTCTTATATTTTTATGCTTTTGATTGCATTAATGATATTTGGGATAAATACATATACATAAAGCATCTACATGAATATGTTGAGTGTGGTAAAAAGCATACTCATAATCCATTGTGTCTTTTATGGTGGATACAACTTTCATTCAGTTCATATTTACCTTGCAGTTACTCTGTGTCTGAGGCTGTTTTAGGCACTGCAGACCCAAAAATGAGCAATTTATAGTTTCTACCTTTAGAGAATTTAAATAAGCAAGTCAACCTAGTGTGAGAAGTTCTATGCTAGAAGTACAAGATGCTACATGAACATATAGAAGGATCATCTCATCCAACTCTGGAAGTGCAGTGTTATTCAGGGTATGTTTCAAATGGTTAAGTACACATACATGCACACACAAACACAAGCTTAGATTTGCTGTTTTAAACATCTAAGACAGCTGCATATGGGGCTGCTTTTCCTAGTGCATAGCCATCTGTAACCAGAGAAATGGGTCTGGTCCTCATTATAAAGTGAAAATCAGGGGATTTTCTTGATAACATAAAATGAACAAATATTTATCATTTCTACAGATTTTGCCAAATTTAGATGATCTGTTCTTTTACCTCATTAGAAACTCCTTATTCCTAGCGGAGTTCCAACCTGGGAGGTATTTGCAGCAGCTACTAGCAAATTTGCAGTTATCTGAAATCAAGCAAATAGTTGACTTCATCATACTGGCTACTAGCAATTGGTACAGAAATTGCTTTATAGATAGATGCCCCATGGGTAAAAGTGAAGAGCCATTTTGAATATAAGCCCCAAAGTTCTGCAAACATAAATAAATAAATAAATAATAAATAAATAAATAAATAAAATTGATTGCCTCCAATAAACAGGTTGGACAGCTTGGATTGGGACTGTCAGTATAGATGTTTCAACAGCAGCAGAGGACAAGCCTCTGGTTTTCCCTTCCTTTGGGTATACTCTAGAGATTACTTGTCATTCTTACTATATTTAGGACCAAGGGTGATGGAAGAAATTGTTCAGTTTTTTCATTGTCTACCTTGTCTGCAGCCAGGACCTTAAGTTTTCCTCATGCATAGGTTTTCTACGTTAACAATCATTTTCCCCCCATTAGAAAACAAGAACTTTCTCTCTTGTGTTTCGTTGACAAGTGGTGGAATTTTGTTTCAGCAAATTTATAGAGACATTTAAATCTCATTCTCTGGAAAAGAGAAAATGATTCAAATCCCAAGATGAAGACCCAACTCTTGCCATGCTGGAAGGAGTTAGAAGAGGTTCATGTTCTTGAATAAAAGTATGTCTATTGGCTACAAATAAATGCAAGAAATATGCAAAAGTTTCCTGGAGGAAGAGTGTAAAGAATCCCTGAAAGATGGGAGGAGTTAGTCCAGGGAGGAGTGGTAGAAGAGAGTTTCAGGCAGAGAAAACAGCTTGTGTTACCTGGAAGCTAGAGGTAACATGGAACCTATAAAGAAATGAAGAGATTCAGGTTCGGTATGGGTTGAATGGAAAATGTGAGAGTACAATATGTAGCCATGCACTAAGAAGGACTGCAGGGCCATTTGTAGAAGAAATGGCTGTTAAACATACAGGTTTGTCCTGGAGAGTTGCAACTCATCTGAATTGTGATTATGGGAAATTTGTGATTTCGAAAGACCTGTCAGAACTCACTACAACCATTTTTTTCAAGAAGAAAATGAGACCCAGATTTTAACTCTTGGGCACAAATTCAAGTCCTAAGTTATTTTCTTTCACGGAATATCACTATAAATAGAGGGGTAAATATGATTATTTAGCCTTAAAAATATATTTTTGAAGACATTTTATGTGGGTAAATATACATATCATATGTCAAAGATATGAAACTCTAAGAAAACAGTCTTTGGGGTCCTATTATATAAAATAAAAATTTCTCAATGTCATAGTAAACAATCTATTTGTAATTTTTCCCAATATTTAGATAATACACTTATCTTCTTGACTTTATTTTTCTCATATGTTACATTTTTTGAATCAGATTAATTTATCTTTCATGTATTTTGAAGTTACCTTAAATTAATCCTTTTTTAACTGGAAATATCATCTTAACATTTTCAGTGGAATTCAGGAGGGTTGGTATCATTTCTACTTCTATATTCTGTGCTACTTGCTTGCCTGTAGTGTGTATGTATATGGTGGTCACTCATAGTAAAGAACAGTGCATTTAACATTAGGCTGGAGGGCTGGTATCTTCATAATAATTATAGGTTTTTGACATATGGCTTTAGATAACTTACATGGCATTGTGTGCCAGAAAGAATGTGCGCCCTAGAGACTCACATCTGAGCTTGAAACCCAACTCTTTCATTTAAGACTACAAAAACTCGAGAATTTTAATTGTCCTCACTAAGTGTCAGTTTTCTAATATGTGATGGGAGTAAGTCCATCACTCCAATGTCATTTTGAATATTAAAAATTTAATAAATGTATATAAAGTAACTGCAACATGGTTAACATTAATAAAGAATAGTTGTTGTGGCTAAAATAATAATTAAAAGAGTATTTACATAAGCTAGCAGCAAGTATTTTATGGAGACAGGGCAAAATTTAGAAGTCTTAAGGAAATATCCTTTAAAGAGATGTGATACTTTGTAATGATAATTTAAATGAAATTAAGAGAGAAATGATCAAGTATAATTTTATATATTGTGAAATAAAAATCCAAATGCTTCCAATTATACCTGAGTAGTTGCTCAGTATATAATGAAATAAAATATAATTTGATAAATCTTAACTCTTTTTGTAAAACCTAAAATATAGCTTTATTGCTTCTTTGTTTCTGGAGTTCCTTCTTTTACAATTCATATTAAACTCAGAAATTTCCTGTAACTACATTTCCATGTTCATTGGTCAAAGATTATAAAAGTACTTATAAATCAATAAGCATAGTAAAAATGAGTATATCCTATTCTTGATATGATGTTTATGCATTTTTAATAATGTACAATGCTATTATAGTACATAGTATTATAAAGTTAATATCCACCTAATAAGTCATCTAAATTGTCATCCTAACCTCAATAGGGTTACCTTGTCCTACATCATGAACTAGAAAGAAACTTGAATTCAGAATTTAATTCAGGACATTGATTTCTTGGAATAAGTTAAGAGTTACAATGTAGTGTTGATGAACATGCTATGTCAAGAACTATGAGGAATAACCCTAATTTAAGAGAATGGCTTTTTCCTTGGATGAAATAAAATTTATATGACCTTGAAAATCAAGGGATAGTCAAAGGCAAATAATATGAATTTGCAATGGACAAATACAAAAGAATACCAAAGAAGAGAAAAGCCTGAAATAAATGGAAATTACCAGTATTCCAGATAAGAAACTGAAATATATAAACTACAAAGTATATTCTTCTGCTTTTTTAACATACTGAAAAATTTCATACATACACAAAAATAGAAAAATGGTATAATGAGTCCCAGTGTTAACATTCAGCTTCAGTAATTATCAACTGCTATTTAATTTTGTTTTATGTCTCATTCACTTTCCATCTTTTTTCTAGATTAATTAGAAGCAAATCTCAAGTAGCATGTAATTTCATATGAAAATATTCAGTATCAAAGGATATTTTTGAAAACAAACCACAATATCATATTATCCTAAACCAATCAATAACAATATATTAGTATCATCATATAACCAATAGTGTTCAAATTTCCCTACCTATCTCATATATATGTAAGTATGTGTGAATTTATGTGTGCGTATGTGTACACATACATACTTATATACACATACATACACAAATAAATATATATTTTTAAAATCAGGATCTACAAAGGTATTGACCTTTTTATTATAACTGGTTGATACATTGCCTTGTTCCATGATATTTAGGCCTAGAACCTTGACCAGGTTCATTTTTAATAGTTAATAAATTGTGTTTTGTATTGTTATATACTTCTATCTGGAAGCATATACTCTCTTGTTATCTCTGTCTCTGATGTTAGCTGCCATTGATAATCATTGTCTACATCAAAGAAACTATGGCCCATGGGCCAAATTGTCCTGCAGCCTCTTTTGGTAAAAAAATTTTTATTGGAACACAGACACATTTATTCATTTATGTTTTCTCCATGGCTTCTTTTATGCTATAACAGCAGAGTTGAAACAGAAACCATACAGACCTCAAAGCCTATAATATTTACCTTCTGATTCATTACAGGAAAAGTTTTCTGATCTCTGGCCTAAATCCATTATTTTGATAGATTATGAAAACAAGCATACTTTAGTTATGTCATTTCTTCTTCTATTAGTAGACTATACTACAGTTAGTATTCAAGTAATCGGACTACTTTAATAAAGAGAAACTTTCCCTCATCGACTATTTGGTTACCTTTAGATGAAGATTGAATGGAAAAATAATATTCAACATTTGATTTGCTAGTTTAAAAAATGAGTTGGTTTCTCAGCATCTTCTAAAAGACAACCATATATTGTTTTTCTTTTAATATTAATATATAGGCTCATTTATTTAAATCTTTTAGGTAATTTTTAATCCATTGCATTTTCATACCTACTGATGTTAGATTGTCTCAGTTCAGGCTCTTGACAATATCTTTAAGTAGGCTCCTGAGTCATTTTATTATTACCCTGGTAGTCTTTCTTTCTCTGCTTTGGTATGACAAAATGTTCCAGGAGCATCTCGTATGTATTCTGCTCAAAATGTGGAATCAGCCGTTTCATAAGGGATTCTCATATTCTTTTAGATAGAAATGATATTTAGAGACCACTTTGAGGTCTAGAGATTTTATTTGATCATTGCTTCTAGGATTTTTCAGTGGACAGAGCTAAGAAATTTATTGTCTTTTCTTTAATATATCATGGATACTTGTAATTCATATTCAAGACTACATAGTTTTTACTTAATCTCATCTCTCTGATATCTATATCCTGTTTCTCCCTTGCCAAAACTCCTTGGTTCTCAATGGCACCAGGATAATTGTGTATTTGTTTTTTATCCCATAATTCATACACAACAGTCTGAAAATAACAATACCCATTAACTAAAGACTTTGTTTTTTTTTCTCCCCTAGGTTATATTCCACTAGATATAAACAAGTACTACAAGTTTTAGAATTATTTGGAATACTATTCTGTGTTTTGCCACAAACTCGACCACAGAGTTGAGTTTCATATGTTGAGTCATGCTTTACTCTCTTCTCTAACCACAGATTTTACAATAACTCTGGCCAGTCATCTCAGAATTTTTATTTTTCATCTCAATTGTACCAGGATAGAGAGTGTTTATGGGCTTTTGACTCTCCTCTCCCCTTTCAAAAAATATCTTCTTTCATTGGCATTAGCAATTCAGCACTGAGTATACATTCATGCAATGGAATATGTATTTTTCCTATGTTGGGATAGCCAGACATATTGGATAGGGCTGCTTGTATTGACGTCACTTTTAAGCTAAGAATATAATAGGAATAAGGGTATATATGGAGACAATCTGTATCCTTTCTTAACTGGAGAATCTGGCTTCCTGGAATGATGATCTACTCTGTGGTACCACTTTTTAAAATATAGAAATGTAGGAAAGAGACCACTTAAAATGTATTAGATAGAAACAATAAAAACTCATATGATTTAGAATAACAAGTGGAACATAACACTTGATGGACCCAATGGTCTTAACTACTAATCCAAATAACTTTTATTTCTCATAGTCGATACAATATTTAGGTAAGATTTTACATGTAAAAAATTTTAGTTCCTAGAATTTAAATAAAATTTGTCAGTGTCAAGGCAGAATAATAAAATGGCTATTTAACAGCATCATGCGTGCCAATAAATCACAGGGAATCTCTCTCCCTTACTCACCCTCCCTAGTGTGATAAACATGGTTTGTCCCATTCAGAGAATATTGTATACCGTAGGAATAATCAGAACATATTGTTAGCTCCAATTTTCCATCATTTATTTTTCAGTGCCAAACAAAAGTAAACCTCACCACACAGTTTAGTCATGGGTAGAAAGAGAATTAGCCTTTTAATGGGAGCTGCTGTTTTAAAAAGTGGCTCTTAGAAGTAGAAGACGGAAGGAAACACTGTTCATATTAATGCACAGTTGTTCATTGTGCTTACTAATGCTATAGAAAAGCCTCTTTAAAAACTTTTCATTACTACCTATTTTGCATAATGTCTATATTAAAAATCAGTGTACTATTTGCCTCTGGAAACACTACAGCTGATCCGTAAGTCAGTTTGGAAGAAAACTGAACTCAATAGACAAAGACGGATTCTTCACCCATCTGATATGTCATGCCAACAAATGGTTTTTTTGTGCACTCTGTCAGTGTCTTAATCAGTGTCGACAGCCCTCAGCACTGACACAGCTCTGAAAGCTCTTCTCACATTTAATCCTTCAACTTGTATATGTTATAGAGACATTCAGATGAGGCATGATAGTACACATGATTTACACGGTCTTGTCAATTCTCGGATTTGTCACACATCAAAGTCACATAAGATGATTTTTCCCCTTATTGCTATCTAAACTACTTAAGGAATAAGTTGCAAAGATAATTCTTAGCATAATTGCTATGCAGAACTATTTATGTAACTTGATGTTAGAATTTTTATAAAAAGAGGTTTTTATGAACCTGTTAGTAAGATTTTATAGTAAATAAGTTCTCACACATAGATGTTTATATTTAGGTTTACTTGTTTTTTGACTACTGACTATATGTAAATTATCACATGGTTATGTAAGTTATGTTATGTAAGCTAAGGCTGAATAAGTGTTTGCTTTATTAAATGGACTTTTTTGGGCCATGTAAATTTGAAGCTTTTTGGCTAATACATACATATGAATGAAAAAAATTTGATTTAAAACTTGGCATATTGTCTGTGTATTTCAGATTAAGCTAATATTGTATAAGAGGACACAGTAGCATAAAGTGGAACAATGTACATTTATTGGATAGTTTAAAAATATAGATTGATTTGTGTCTGTCTAACAATGGGCCCAAGAACTTCACAGTTGGATTAAAATCGGGGATATATATATTTTTTCTTCTTCAGAGATAAAGACATCAAGAATTCAGGAAGAACAAAGGAGCCTTTCTCTGTTCAGTGGAGAAAGGATGACAGGTATAAATGAAAGGTTTTATATATAGTATGAGATGTAAATGAGATAGCCAGAGAAGCTATAACAATAACCTAAAATACTTACAGAAGTAACGGAAGAGCTCAATTATGTGACAGTATGTAAATAAAACTGTTCTGATGTGATGTTAAAATTAGGGTCTTGTAATTATGCAATTTATATTTAAATACTTTCTTATAATCTATGGCATCATGAATAAGTTGCTTAAACTTTCTATGCCTCAGTTTCCTCATCTACATCACGAAGCTAGCATTAGTAAGTACTTCACAGAAATGTTGTGAAGATTACATTACAAACTTCATAAAAGCTGATTAGCAGCCAGCATGTTAAATGTGTTGAATAAATGTTAGTTATTAATATTATGATTATATAAGTAATACATCATTAGAAAATACAATGAAAAACAATCTCATTAATGTGAGAAACAAATATTATATAAAATACTGGGATATTATATAAAATCTCAACAAGAAATGTATGGGACACATGGAAATAATCCCTAAAATTGTGCTTAGATAAATAAACAGGAATACTTAGCATTTGTAAACATGTCATTTTTTTCCCCAAATAGAATTAAAGTTACATCACAGGGATAGTTAAAATAAAGGGGAATATTTTGGGAAATCTGACAAATATTTCTTAAAAAAAAAAAGAAAGTTTGAAAAAATACATAAGAAAACTAGTTCTTAGGGAGAAAAAAGGAAATCAATGGACCCACTTTATCATGTTATGAACAAACTCTCATAATAAAGGAGAAATTAGAATTTAATACAGTGGAATAGATAGTCCTGATGCATTAGTTAGACTGAACTATCTGAAATTACCAATATTTAACTGCTTTTGACTTACAAAACTGGCAATTTCATATCGTTCAATGTAATATTTTCTACACATAAAGATAGCATACAAGTGAATGGAGAAAGATAAAATAGTCAATAAATGATGCTTTAAAAGTCAGTCAGAAAAACATTAAATCAGAGCTTTACCTTAAATTTTAGATGAGTTAGAATTAAGTAATAAATAACATATGAGGTGTTTTATTTATAGTAGCCAAATATCCGTTTGCTACAAGCAATTCATGTATCTGACAGACAAGAATGGGTAAATTACACTGTGATGCAAAAAGATATAGTAAATAGTAAGGGTTATTTGGAAGAAAATTTAAAATATGGAAGAAAATGTTTCTCCTATAATTCTGGGAATAAAGCAGAATCTACTATCTTACACACAACTTGATTCAAATATAATATATATATTTATTAAGATCAATAAATTTACATAGTAAAATCTTTATGATAAATATATTAAAACAAAATAGGTATATAAATATTATTAGAAAGTTAACCATGTTATGACATTTATAAGATTTTTCTAGCATATCCATATCTGTTTTATGTTTTTTAAGTGGCAAAACATTATAGGCAGGACTTAAACCACTTCCTTATTTGTCTCCTTCTCTACACTGAGGAAATCTGATCTTGAATTTAGGGTTTCTCATTTTTATATAGTTTTAAAAGTGTCTATTCATAAATAGTGCAAGTTCTTTTTATATTTTTAATATTTTTATATAAATAATGTATTATTATAGCTTTGTTGTGATATAACTTATATAACAATGCTCTCATTCTAAGTGTACAATTCGTTGATCGATGATTGTCATAGACTTGTGTTTCTCCTATACTGCACCGTAATCCAATTTTAGGATGTTTGCTTCAAATTTCCTAAAGTTCCTGGATCCCCTTTGCACTCAATCCTGCTCCCACCCCCAGTCCCAGAAAACCACTGATTTTCTTTCTATCTCTAAGAATTTGCTTTTCTGGACATTTTGTATATACAATACCATAGAATAATATTTTGGTTTGACTTCTTAGTATGTTTTTGTGGTCATTAATGTAACATAAATTGACATTTCATTCTCTCTTAGTATTGAATAGTATTTTATTTTATGGTATACTACATTTTGTTTGTTCATTTACCAAATAAAAATTTGAATGATTTCCAGGTTTTAGCTAATATGAATAATGCTGCTGTGAACATTCGTGTACAAGTCTTCGTGTGGACTTATATTTTCATTTCTCTTCAGTGGATTCCTAGCAGTAGAATTGCTGAGACATCCTTAATCCACTGCACATATGGCAAATATGTGTTTAACTTTTTAAGAAATGGCCAAAATATTTTCCAAAGTGGCTATAACATTATACAACCCATGTTACATTTTAATTTCTCCACATCCTCACCAATTCTTGTTACTGTCTGTTTATTTTTTTATAAGCAATCTATAATGCCTAATAAAGTTAAGTATCTTTTCATGTGCTTATTAGCTATTCTTATGTCTTTTTTGGCGAAATGTTCATTTAAGTTTTACCCATTTTTATATTGGGGTTTTGTGTTATTATTATGACTTGTGAGACTTCTTTATTTATTCTGGATACGATACTTTTATGAGGCATGTAATTTGCAAATATTTTTTCACAGTCTTTTGTGTTTTTATTTTCTTAAAGTATCTCTTGAAGTGCAAATATTTTAATTTTAATGAAATTTAATTTATCATTTTATTTTATGCACTGTGCTTTTGACATCATATCTGAGAACTCTGCCTAACTCAAGTTCACAAAGGTTTTCTCCTATATTTTCTTTCAGAAGTTTTATTGTTTAAACTCTTATATTTAGACCTGTAAACCATTTCGAGATAATTTTCTTGATAGTGTGAGAGAAGAGACTAAGCTAATTCTTTACAAATGGATAACTAATTGTCCTAGCACTATCTGTCAAAAACACCATCCTTTCTTCAATTGAATTGCCTGAGTACCTTTGTAAAAAATAATTTCATTTCTTAACTCTCAATTCTGTTTCTACATTCCTATCTTTATGCCAATAACACTCTGCCTTGATTCCTGTAGCTTTATGGTGCATTTTAAAATTGAGTAGTGGAAGTCCTTCAACATTGTTCTTCTTTTTAAAAATTGACCTGGCTTCTGCTATCAGTTAGGGATCACTCAGATGAGCAGAACCCATGTAAAATAAATACTAAGAAATTTACTATAAAAATTGGCTTAGGGCCAGGCACAGTGGCTCACATTTGTAATCCCAGCACTTTGGGAGGCCAAGGTGGGAGGATCACCTGAGCTCAGGAGTTCAAGATCAGCCTGACCAACATGGTGAAACGCCATCTCTACTAAAAATACGAAATTAACCAGGCATGGTGGCGCATACCTGTAATTCCAGCTACTTGGGAGGCTGACGCAGGAGAATCGCTTGAACCCAGCTGGCAAAGATTGTAGTGAGCCGAGATGACGCCACTGTCACTGTACTCCAGCCTGGGTGACAGAGACAGACTCCATCTCAAAAAAATAAAAATAATAAAAAAATTTAAAAAAGAATTGACTTATGTGAAAATGGGGGCTGACTAGGCAAGTCCACAATCTGTAGGGTAGGCCGTGAGGAAACACAGTCTCCATCTCTTGGTCACAAGTTGAAAAACTGCTGTCCATGGCAAACTTTGTTCTGCAGAGATGTCTCAGGTCTGCTTTTAAGAACTTTCAACTTATTGAATCAACACTACTGAGATTATCTGGGATAATCTTTTTTACTTAAAATCAAGTGATTATGAATAGTCATCACATCTACCCAATACCTTCGCAACAACATCTAGAATAGCATTTGGTGGAATAACTGGGGACTGTAGCCCAGTGAAGTTAACACATCAAAAAAAAATCACAGCTTATTTATTATTATTATTATTTTTGAGACAGGGTCTCACTCTGTCACCCAGGCTGAAGTGCAGTGGTACAATCTCATCCCACTGCAACCTCCACCTCTGGGGCTCAAGCGATCCTCCCACCTCAGCCTTCCAAATAGCTGTGTCTGTAGGTTGGCCAGTCTTGAATTCCTGGTCTGCCCGCCTCGGCCTCCCAAAGTGATGAAATTACTGGCGTGAGCCACCGCAACCGGCCAAAGAAAAGAAAAGAAAGGATCACAGTTGCTCTAGGTCCTCTCCATTTTTATATGCATCACATTCAACCTCTCCAAAAAAAAAAAAAAAAAAAAAAAAGCCTGCTGAGTTGTTTTTTTTTTTAATTAGAATTTCATTAAATTGGTGTGGGTAGAATTGGCATTTTAACAGTATTTTCTTCCAGTCCACAAACATAAAATATCTCAATCTTTAATTTCTCTCATCAGGGTTTTGTAATTTTCAGTACAAAATCTTACACTTTTTGGTTACACAAATGCTTAAATGTTTTCCACTTTTCAATACTACAGACATCCCAGATTTATGATGACTCCACTCTTGATTTTTTGACTTTATGATGGTACAAAGCAAATGCATTCAGTACACTCCTGGATGGAGTTACCTCTGGATGTCACAAATATCTGTACCTATGGTAAGTTGAAAACACTTTCCACACTTTTAATTCAGAATATTTCCAGTTTATGATGGGTTTAATGGGACATAACCCCATCGTAAGTCAAGGAACATCTGCATGGTGAATATAATTTTTTTTGCAATATTATATTGCAAAATTATATATTGCAATATTATATTGCAAAATTATATAATATTGCATTAAAATATAATTTTTTATGCAATATTATATATTGCATAATGTGTAAGTGATCTTTAGCAGGTTGAGGAAATCCCTTTTATTATTAGTCTTTTTGAGCTTTTTGAAAATCATGAGTTAGCTTTTATTCATTTTATTCTTCATTTATTGAGATTATCACATGGTTTTAGACATTCATTCTGTTAATATTGTTTATTACATAAATTGATTTTCAGATACTATACCAATCTTTAACTCCTGGGATAAGTCCCACTTGGTATATAACCTTTTTGGTATGTTACTAAATTTAGTTTACTAATTTTTTTTGTGGATTTAAGTATATAGTTAAGAGCAATATTGATATCTAGCTTTCTTAATTTGTGTTTTTTTTCAGCTTTAGTTTCTAGTATTGGGGGTAATGCTGGCTTCATATAATGATCTGGGGGAGTATTTCCATCTTCTCTAATTTTTTTCTCTTTTTTTTGAAGGAGATTTTGTGGATATTATTTGTTCTTTAAATATTTGAGAGAATTCACAAGTGAACCCATGTGGACCTAGAATTTCTTTATAGGAAGTTTATTTATTATTAATTTAATTTCTTTACTTGGTATAGATATATACTCTAGTTTTTATTTTCTGAAAAAGTCTTACATTCCCTTTAATTTTTATATTTTTAAAAATAGAGGTGTAATTTATATATAGAAAAATTCATGCTTTTTATAGGAAAATTATGCAAGTTTTGTAAGTACCACTACTACAATCAAGGAAAAGGACAATTCCATCACATAAAAACATTTCTGGATTCTTATTTTTTGTGAATCCTTCTCTCTGTCCCCAGCCTCTGGCAAACAATGTTCTCTGTTCCTATAGTTTTTTTTTTTTTTTTTTTTTTTTTTTTGCAAGAATGTCATATAAATGGAAGCATACATACATACATTGTCTTCTGCAGAGCAGGACTTCTTACATTTGACAGCATCCAATTTTTTGGTATACACATCATGGTTTTGGTGTCATGTCTAAGAAATGTTTGCCTAATCCAAGGTCACACAAATGTTTTCACGTTTTCTTCTAGATGTGTTTAAATGTTAGATTTTACATTTAAGTCTTTGATTTGTTTTGCATAAAATTTTGTATATTGTGCAAGTTATAATTTGAGGTTTTTTTGCATATGGATATCTGATTTTTCCAGCATCGTTTGTTGAAAAGACTATTATTTTAACATTGAATTGCCTTAATGCTTTTGTTGAAAAACACCTGACCATATAAGTGAGGATTTATTGTTAGATATTTCATTCTGCTTCATTGATAAAGGTTTCTTTTTTTTTTTTCTGGTAGTGCCTAGTGTCTTGCATACTACAACTTTATTTCTTTCAATCAGCTAGAATAAGTTCTAATTTTAGTCTTCTATTTTTAAAATTATTTTGGTAAAAGGAAAAATGTTTGCTATATTTTACCCTTCAATATAAATTTTATAATAAGCTTGTGTATTTCAAAAAAAAAAACTAATTCTGAAAGAATTTTGATTGGAAGTGCATTCAACCTATAGAGCAGTTTGGGGAGAATTGGTACTTAAGTATAATGAATCTCCTCATCCATGACATAGTATATCTCTTCATTTGTTTATTTCTTCATTAATTTCTGTTAGCATCACTATTTAGTGTTCAGTGTACAGATAATGCACATAATTTGCTGGATCAATACCTAAGCATATGATGTTTATTATTGCTGTTGAAAATTGATTTCTAAAATTTTAGTTTCAAATTGTTTCTTGTAACATAAAAAACACAACTTATTTTTTATCACAACCTAGTATTTTGTGACCTTCCTATAACCCATTTATTAATTCTAATAGCTGTTGTTTACATTCTTTGCATATTCTACACATACAACCAAGTTTGGTTCTTCATTTCCTATCTGTATGGCTTTTATTTCTTTTTCTTGCCTTTTTTTCCTTGGCTAAGCTCTCTAGTACAATGCCGAGTTGAAGAGGTAAGAGTAAACATGTTTGCCTTGTTTCTCTTCATACTTAAATGATGTTTCTACTGACATAAAATTTGAAATAGTTTTATTTTCTTTTAGCGATTTGAAGATGATATTCCATTTTGTTTTGCCTTCTTCTGCTTTTTTCTCTGTGGATTTTTAAGAAATCTTTCTTCCTTTGTACTTAATATGTTATTTTTCTACAATTAATTTTAATATTATTTTGTTAATTTGTTTCAATGTTTTGAGTGTGATTTTTCTTAGTTTTATTTGTATTTATTCTGTTAGAATTTGTTGAGCTTCTTGGATGTGTTGGTTTATTCTTTTCATGAAATATAGGAAATATGTAGCCATTTTTTTCTCTTCCTTCATCCCCCTCCCCATTTCTGAGACTTCAATTACATGAATGTTAGACCCACGTGGTATTGCTGTGTATCTGTAGGATCTCTGTTAATTTTATTGAGGTTTGTATTCTTTGTCCCTATTTTGGATAATATCTAATGTCATGTATTCAATTTATTTGGACTTTTCTTCTATCTACTTTGCTATTAACCCCATACAGTGAATTTTTCACTTCAAATATAACTTTTTCAGCTCTAGAGTTTCCATTAAGCTCATTATTGTATCTTCCATTTTTTCTCATTATTTATATTTTCCTTTAAACCTTTGAGTATATTCATAATATTTACGATATTTAAAAATTTCATTATCTTTCTCACTTCAAGTTCTATTTACATTGGTGGATTTTTCTATCATTGTTGGGGATCACATTTTTCTGCTTGTTCATGCATCTAGCAATTTTTTGTTCAATGCTGGACATTGTTATTCTTACCTTGATAAGTGGTAGATTTTGATGTGTTTCTTTAAACCCTGTTGGAATTTGTTCTCTCAGTTAGTCGGATTACATGGAAATGGCTTGATCATTTTAAGAATTTCTTTTCAGTTTTTTTGCTGTAATTGGTTTATAGTAGTCTTTACTTGATTTAGTTCCATTACTAATATGAAAACCTTCTTGGGTCTCTTTGGAATCCTCTGTGTATTCAATAAGTTCTCTCTATTCTGACTGTTGGGTATTCAAACAATTCCCACCTATGTGTGAGTACTTGGGATTTTTTTTTTTTTTTTAGCTTAGAGCTTCCTGTGTAATTGTTATTTTTTTTTTCTTACTAGTTGCTGATTAGCTCAGCCTTGTGGAATTTCACCCTTTGCATGTGCAGTTTTCAGCTCAATGAAGAGCCCGTTCAATGCCTCTCTAATACCCCTCCAGTGCAGAACCCAGGATCTTCTTTTTCTGCATAGTTTCCTTTTCTCCAGTACTCTTCCATGGACATTGTAGCTACCTTGGCTTTTTTAAACTCCATTCTCTATATCCTCAGTTCAATTCTACACTTTTGCATTGCGATCTGGAAATTACATCTAGGAAAAAACTTTTGGCCATTTTAAGGCTCACAGAATTTGTTTTCTGTCTTTCAAAGATTACAGTCCTGAATTTCAATTGTTTCAATATCTGAAACCAGTTTTTTCATGTATTATGTCCAGTTTCTTAGTTGTTTATAGAGGGAGACCAAGTTTTGATGAGATTACACATACATAGAAGAAAACCACAGGGCCTAATTTTATTTATTTTCTTCATCTTTCTGAACTTCTGAGTGACTTTCTTACTAAAATCTTCTACCTCATTAATTGTTTTTCAACCTTGTTCAGTCCAGGGCTTAACCCATCTATTTATTTTCTTTCTTTCTTTCTTCCTTCCTTCCTTCCTTTTATTTATTATTATTATTTTTTAACAGAGTTTCACTCTTGTTGCCCAGGCTGGAGTGCAATGGCACAATCTCAGCTCACTGCAACCTCCACCTCTCAGGTTCAAGTGATTCTCCTGCCTTAGCCTCCTGAGTAGCTGGGATTACAGACACCTGGCACCACAACAGGCTAATTTTTTGTATTTTTAGTAGAGACGGGGTTTACCATGTTGGCCAGTCTAGTCTTGAACTCCTGACCTCAGGTGATCCACCTGCCTTGGCCTCCCAAAGTGCTGGGATTACAGGTGTGAGCCACAGAGCCCGGCCTTCTTATTTGTTTTTTGATGTCCATATATTTTCTTTTCATTTTCAGTGTTTCTATTTGGTACTTTTTGACATCCTCTCATTTTGATTTTGTATCTGTCTGTTTTATTTATGATATCTTTTTCTTTTTTAATGGATGCTTTCTTTTAATTATCTTTTTGAGCATCCCAATAATAATAAATTCTCTGTGAACTAAATTTTAATTCATAAGGAATTACATAGCAAAAGCTTATTTTGTTGACTGTCTTTTTTATTATTAATTTTATTCACATTTTATAATTTTGGTTGGAAATGACTTTGTCTATTTTTTTTTGTTGTTGTTTAATTTTATTTTCCCTCCCTACATGTTGGGTAAGTTAGAAAGTTTGCAGCTTCCTACACACTTCTTTGTGAACCTCCATCCAGAAGCATTTTTTTTTTAAGTTTTCACTTGTAGCAAAAAACTTGTAGTAAAATAAGCAATTCTTGTAATGAGAGTCTCCTTTCTCTGGTTACATCAGACATAATGTAGATTTTTATCACTGTGTTTAGTGAGTAATAAACACAATTTTTGTGTCACAAGCTATGCCATTTTTCTGTTTTCTCTCCAGTGCTATCACCTTTAAAGCATTAAATCATAGGCAGTTATGTGTTTATCAGATATTTTCATTTCGTTTTCTTTGCTGTGACAGCAGCCCTGGTTTTTCATTTTGTTTGATGTAATTTTTAAAATTAAATGCTTTATTGATGTATAACTGATATTAAGTAAACAGTACATCCTTAAAATGTACAATTTGAGTTTGGGCACATATATATTCACACTCCAGTAACCATCACCACAATTCTAATGGCGAACCTCTCAAGTTTCCTTGTAATTCTTTGTAATCTATTCCTCCATCCTTCCACCACATAACCACTTGTCATTATTCTATAATTATAGGTTAGTTTTGCATCTTTCTAGAACATTATATAAATAGAATAATACAGTGTAAGCCCCCCTTTGGCTTCTTTAACTCAGCAGAATTATTTTTGAAATTCTTTCACGTGCATACGATAGTTTCTCTTTATTACTGAGAAGTACACTGTTATATGGATATACAATAGTTTATGCATTGGCTTGTTGATAAACATTTAGATTGTTTACAAGTTTTGGCTATCACAAATAAGGCTACTATTAATACTCGTGAACATTTTACACAAACATGCTTTTATTTCTTGGTAAATACCTAGGTGTATAATGGCTAGGTCATATGGGTGTATGTTTAACTTTTAAAAAACTGCCAAAATGCTAGGCATGGTGACTCACACCTGTAATCCCAGCACTTTGGGAGGCCAGGGCAGGAGGATGACTTGAGTCCAGGAGTTCGAGACCAGCCTGGGTGACATGTGAGACTTCATCTCTATAAAACATTTTTAAAATTTAAAAAATAAAATTAGCCAGACATGGTGGCACACGCCTGTAGTCCCAACAACTTGAGAGGCTGAGGCAGGAGGATCACTTGAGCCCGAGAGGTTGAGGCTGCAGTGAGCTATGATTGCACCACTGCACTCCAGCCTGGGTGAAAAAGTGAGACCCTGCCTTAAAATAAAACAAAAAATAAATAAATAAATAAAACTGCCAAAATGTTATTCAAAGTGGATTTTCCTATTTATGTTTTCACCATCAATGTATGAGATCTCCAGTTGTTCCACATCCTTGTCAACAATTGTCTGGTCAGTCTTTTACATTTTTGCCAATGTAAATAGGCTTATACAAGTATCACATTATGGTTTTAAACTGCATTTTTCCAATGACTAATGATGTTGATCTTATGTGAGGTACTTTTAATACATGTGACATCAGCCAGCTTATACCTTTAGCCACCATTCAGTGATTTCTTTTTTTTGTTCTTCAGTTCTCAAGACATATTCACCATGATTTTAAGCCTGGCTATTTTTCCTCTTACTGTTAATTGGTATGCATTCAGGGTAGAGAACATAGGCGTGTTGGTGAGCCAATTCACTGAATAATCTAAAAATCCATAAGAATAGTTGATAAACATAAGCCTGATAGCTTGTTAAATGTTTAGGAGTTATCAAAACAAGAGTGATCATCATGGATTTCAAAGCAGAAGTAAATTCATACTATTTGTTCAATGATAATCTGATAGTGCTTGGTTATAAAAATTGGGCCACAAAGAAGATATATTCTTTTTTCTTAAAGGTAAATTGTAACAAATCCTAGATAAAATATTTCTCAGGACTTAAAAAATCTACTTTATCTGAATTACTAAGCCAGCTTTTACTAGAAATTGCATTTCCAGGTAGATATTCTCTCCTGAGGAGCTGGTAATTATCATATTATCTATGAAAGGTAGTCATTATACAGATATAGCATCATCGTAAATTAATAAATTTATTTTGTGATATTTTGTTTTATGTTAATAAATGTTATGTGAATATGCATATGCGTAGGGAAAGTTGTGTATTTTGTTGTCTGATGCAGATTTAAGGCCCATAATGTTGAAGAACCAAACCCTAGACAATACAAAAAGTTGCTAGATACTGCTCATATTTTCATTTTCTTATCACTTTTCCTCCACTGACTGGTGAAAGTGACCATCTACTTTTCTATTTCTGTACACCAAATGATCTACACAAATTTCCCAAATAGCAAGTAAATTGGTTGTATGATTTCCTACATAAAGGCAACCATAAAAATGTTGCTACAACACTGGAGAATAAGGTATACAGAAAGAATGAGCCTGAGACAGAACCCAATGCTAGGCATACAATTCATAAAGTTCAAAAACACTTAAATGAAGTATAAATTTAAGAGTTAGAAACAGGGGGTGCTGTAGTTTCAATTCCCATTCTATTTTATGGGTTCATGCACTCTTTTGGTTATGAACATAGTATCTTGGGCTTTTCAGTGAAACTTGTATAAGTACAGTAAGTCCTCACTTAACCTCATTGATAGGTTCTTGAAAATTGACCTTAAGCAAAATGACGTATAACAAAACCAATTTTAACACAGGTGATATGGTTTGGCTCTGTGTCGTCACCCAAATCTCATCTTGAATTGTAGCTCCCATAATCCCCTCATGGGAGGGACCCAGTGGGAGGTAATTGAATCATGGGGGGTGGTTTTTCTGTGCTGTTTTCTTGATAGTGAATGAGTCTTATGAGATCTGATGGTTTTGTAAAGGGCAGTTCTCCTGCACATGCTCTCTTGCCTGCCTCCCTGTAAATGAACATGACTTTGTTCCTGCTTTGCCTTCCATCATGATTGTGAGGCCTCCCCAGTCATGTGGAACTAAAGTGTGGTGCTGCCGTAAAGATACCTGAAAATCGGTGGCTCAGGCTTTTAATCCTAGCACTTTGGGAGGCCGAGGTGGGTGAATCATGAGGTCAGAATTTCAAGACCATCCTGGCCAACACGGTGAAACCCCATCTCTACTAAAAACATAAAACTTAGCTGGGCGTGGTGGCACACACCTGTAGTCCCAGCTACTCATGAGGCTGAGGCAGGAGAATTGCTTGAAACTTGGGGGCAGAGGTTGCAGTGAGCTGAGATTGTGCCACTGCACTCCAGCCTGGTGACAGAGCAAGCCTCTGTCTCAAAAAAAAAAAAAAAAAGAAAAGAAAAAGAAAAGATACCTGAAAATGTGGAAACAACTTTGGAAGTGGGTAACAGGCAGAGGTTGGAAAAACTTGGAGGGCTCAGGGGAAGGCAGGGCAATGTAGGAAAGTTGGGAACTTCCTAGAGACTTGGAGGGCTCAGAAAACAGGAAGATGTGGGAACATGTGGAACTTCCTAGAGACATACTGAATGGCTCTGACCAAAATGATACTGATATGACAATAAAATCCAGGCTGAGGTTGTCTCAGATAGAGATGAGGAACTTATTGGGACCTGGAGTAAAAGTCACACTTGCTGTGCAAAGAGACTGGTGGCATTTTGCCACCATCCTAGAAATCTGTGGAACTTTGAACTTGAGAGATGGAGAGAGATGATTTAGGCTATCTGGAAGAAATTGTGTTGTTTTTTTTTTTTGAGACAAAGTCTTGCTCTGCCACCCAGGCTGGATTGCAGTGGCATGATCTCAGCTCACCACAACCTCCACCTCCTGGATTCAAGCAATTCTCGTGCCTCAGCCTCCCAAAGTGCTGGGATTACAGGTGTGAGTCACCACACCCAGCTTGCTAGAAGAAATTTCTAAGCAGCAAAGCATTCAAGAGAAAGCAGAGCATAAAAGCTTGGAAAACTTGAAGGCTGGTGATGTGATAGAAAAGAAAAACTCATTTTCTTGGGAGTAATTCAAGCCAGTTGCAGAAATTTCATATGTAATGAAGAGTCAAATGTTAATCACCAAGAAAATGGGGAAAATGTCTCCAGGGCATGTCAGAGACCTTCATTGCAGCCCCTCCTATCACAGGCCTGGAGACCTAGGAGGGAAAAATGGTTTCCTGGGCTGGGTCCAGGGCCCTCCTGCTGTGTGCAGCCTTGGAACTTGGTCTCCTGTGTCCCAGACACTCCAGCCATGGCTAAAAGGGGCCAACGTACAGTTCAGGCCATTGCTTCAGAGGGTGCAAGCCCCAAGCCTTGGCAGCTTTCATGTGGTATTGAACCTGCAGGTGCACAGACATCAAGAATTAGGGTTTGGGAATCTCCTCCTAGATTTCAGAGGATGTACAGGAACACCTGAATGTCCAGGCAGAAGTCTGCTTCAGAGGTGGAGCCCTTATGGAGAACCTCTGCTAGAGCAGTACAGAAGGGAAATGTGGGGTTAGAGCCCCAACACACAGTCCCCACTGGGGCACTGCCTAGTGAAGCTGTGAGAAGAGGGCCACCATCCTTCAGACCCCAGAATGGCAGATCCACTGACAGCTTGCACCATGTGCCTGGAAAAGCCACAGGCACTCAATGCCAGCACATGAAAGCAGCCAGGAGAGGGGCTGTACCCTCAAAAACCATAGGAGTGGAGCTGCTGAAGGCTGTGGGAGCCTACCTCTTGCATCAGCATGACCTAGATGTGAGACATGGAGTCAAAGGAGATCATTTTGGAGCTTTAAGATCTGACTGCCTTGATAGATTTCAGACTTGCATGGGGCCTGTAGCCCCTTTGTTTGGGCCAATTTCTTCCATTTGCAATGGTTGTATTTACCCAATGCTTGTATCCCCATTACATCTAGGAAGTAACTAACTGGCTACTGATTTTACAGGCTCATAGGCAGAAGGGACTTGCCTTGTCTCAGAAGAGACTTTGAACTTGGACTTTGAGTTAATGCTGAAATGAGTTAAGACTATGGGGGACTGTTGGGAAGGCATGATTGGTTTTGAAATGTGAGGACATGATATTTGGGAGGGGTCGGGGCAGGACGATATGGTTTGACTTTGCGTCCCCACTCAAATCTCATCTTGAATTGTAGCTCTCATAATGCCCAGGTGTTGTAGGAGGGATCCAGTGGGAGGTAATTGAATCATAGTGGGTGGTTTTCCTATGCTGTTCTTGTGACAGTGAATAAGTCTCATGAGATCTGATGGTTTTATAAAGGGCAGTTTCCCTGCACGTGCTCTCTTGCCTGCCACCATTAAGCCTTTGCTCCTCCTTTGTCTTCCACCATGATTGTGAGGCCTCCCCAGCCATGTGGAACTGTGAGTTAATTTAAGCTCTTTACTTTATAAATTACCTAGTCTCATGCATGTCCTTATAGCAGCATGAGAATGGACTAATAAAATAGGCTAATTGACATAAAAAAGAGTTAAGTTCTTATGGCATATTTCTGGTTACAAAAACATCACCAACTTCTAAATAAAGATCAAACACTTTTAACATTAAACATTGAGGGAAATGTGAGTTATTGTATTAGTCCATCCTTGAATTGCTATAAAGAAATACATGACACTAGGTAATTTATAAAGAAAGGAGGTTTAATTGTCTCACAGTTCCACAGGCTGTACAGGAATCATGATGCTGGCATCTGCTTGACTTCTGGGGAGGCCGCAGGGAACTTACAATCATAATGGAAGGTGAAGGGGGAGCTGGCACTTCACATGGCCAGAGGAGAAGCAAGAAACAGAGTGAGGGGGGAGGTGCTACACACTTTTAAACAGCCCGATATCATGAGAACTCACTCATTATCATGAGAAGAACAGCACAAAAGGGTTGATGCTAAACTATGAGAAACACCTCCATGATCCAATCATTCCCACCAAGCCCCATGTGCAACACTGGGGATTACAATTTGATGTGAGGTTCAAGTGGGGACACAAACCCAAACCATATCATTCTGCCCAAGCATGTCCTTCTCACATTGCAATTCAATCATGACTTTCAAACAGTCCCCCAAAGTCTTAATTTATTCCAGCATTAACTCAAAAGTCCAAAGTCCGAAGTCTCATCTGATACATCCTTCCACCTGTGAGCCTGTAAAATCAAAACCAGAGTAGATGCTTTCAAGATATAATGGGGGTACAGGTATTGGGTAAATACTCCCACTCCAAAAAGAAATCAGCAAAAAGAAAGGGGCTATAGGCCCCATGCAACTTCAAAGCCCAGCAGGGCAGTCATTAAATCTTAAAGCTCCAAAATAATCTCCTTGGACTCCATGTCCCAAATCCAGGGCACTCTAGTGTGAGGGATGGGTTCCTAAGGCCTTGGGAAGCCCCATCTCTGTGGCTTTGTGGGGTTAAACCCCTGTGGCTCCTCTCACAGGCTGGTGTTGAGTGCCTTCAGCTTTTCCGGGCACAGAGTGCAAGCTATCGGTAGATCTACCTCTGGGGTCTGGAGTATTGCGGCTCTCTTCTCACAGTTCCACTAGGCAGTGCCCAGTGGGGACTCTTTGTGGGGGCTCCAACCCCACATTCTTCCTCCTCACTCTCCTAGTAGAGGTTCTCCATGAGGGTGCCGCCACCTAGGTGAAGGATCCCAAGCTTCCACTCTTGTACTCTGTGCATACACAGGTTTAACACCATGTGGAAATCACCAAGGATTATGGCTTGTAACCTCTGAAAGAGTGGCCAGAACTGTACCTGGGCCCCTTAGAGCCATGACTGGAGCTAGAACAACTGGGATGCTGGGAACAGAGTTTTGAGGCTGCCCAGGGTAGTGAGGTCCTGAGTCTGGCCTAAGAAGCCATTCAGTCTTCCTAGGCCTCCAGGCCTGTGATGAGAGGAGCTGCTGCAAAGATCTCTGAAATATCTTTGAGGCCCTTTTACCATTGTCTTGGCTATCAGCACTTGCCTTTTTATTTACACAAATTTCTCTAGCAAGTGGTTGCTCAGCAGCCCACTTGAATTCTCCCTTTTCTACCACATGGCTAGGCTGCAAATTTTCTAAATGTTTACTCTGCTTCCCCTTTAAATAAAAGTTCCAACTTTAAGTAATGTCTTTGCTCATGCATATAAGCCTAGAATGGTAGAATCTGCTACGCTGCATCTTGAATGCTTTGCTGCTTAGAAATTTCTTCCACCAGGTATCCTAAATCATCACTCTCAAGTTCAAAGTTCTACAGATCTCTAAAGCAGGGACACAATGCAGCCAAGTTCTTTGTTAAAGCATAACAGAAGTTACCTAATGTGGTTTAGGTATGTCCCCACCCAATTCTCATCTTGAATTGTAACTCCCAAAATCCCCACATGTCATGGGAGGAACCTGGTTGGAGGTCATTGAATCATGGTGGCTGGTCTTTCCCGTGCTATTCTCATGATAGTGAGTGGGTCTCACAAGATCTGATGGTTTTAAGAACGGGAGTTTCCCTGCACAAGCTCTCCTCTCTTTGTCTGTCGCCATCCGTGTAAGACATGACTTGCTCCTCCTTGCCTTCTGCCATGATTGTGAGGCCTCCCCAGCCATGTGGAAATGTAAGTCCATTAAACCTCTTTTTCCTTTCCAGTCTTGGATGTGTCTTTATCAGCAGCATAAAATGGACGAATATATGACCTTTGCTTCAGTTCCCAAAAAGTTTCTTATTTCCATTTGAAACCTCATCAGCCTGGACTTCACTGTTTTTATCATTATCAACATTTTGGTCACAACAATTTAACCAGTCTTTAAGGCAGTCCAAACTTACCTTCATCTTCCTGTATTTTTCTGAACTCTGTAAACTCTTCCAGCCTCTGCCCAATACCCAGTTCCAAAGCTGTTTCCACAATTTTAGGTGTCCTTATAGCAATGCTCTATTCCTCCATACCAATTTTCTTGTATTAGTTTGTTCTCACATTGCTATAAAGAAATACCAGAGATGGGGTAATTTATAAAGAAAATAAACTGAATTGGTGCCCGGTTTCTATGGAACTGTGAGCCAATTGTGGAGAGGCCTAAGGAAACTTATAATCATGGTGGAAGGTGAAGGGGAAGTTTGCACTTCACTTGGCCAGAGCAGAAGCAAGAGAAAGAGTGGGAGAAAAGGTATATACACTTTTAAACAACCAGATCTCATGAAAACTTACTCACTATCATGAGAACAGCACCAAGGGGATGGTGCTAAACCATTCATGAGAAATACTTCCACAATCCAATCACTCCCACCAGGCCCCACCTCCAATATTGAGGATTACAATTTAACATGAGATTTTGCAGGGGGACACAGTTCCAAAACATACCAGCTATACATACATTTAAAACAGATTAATTAAAACAAGTAAGACAATGATGTACCTAATTGTTTCAGTTCAGGTTTGCAGGTGGCTGATGCCTGTCTTGAAAGCTCAGGGCACAAGGCAGGAACCAACCCTAGACAGAACACCATTCCATTGCAGGGTGCACTTACACACACAGTCACTCAGACTGGGACGGTTTGGACATGCCAACTAAATCAATGTGCACATCTTTGGGATGTGGGAGGAAACCAGAATACCCAGGAAAACCCCACACAGACATGGAGAGAATGTACAAACTCCACATAGACAGTGACCCCAGCTGGGAAGTGATTTTTTTATTTCTCATCAAAGTTACAGCAAAATGATTTTGAACAAAATAACATTACTTGAGGAACTGCTGTACTATTTTGAAAAACAAATGTGTAATTTTAATAGGACAAATAGATCTGAAATTTCTAGAACTTACCACTTTGTTAAAATAAAATATTCTCTACTATAATTATGAAATGATTAACTTGGCAATTAGATTGTCTTTTATTTTATTTTGGTTAGATGGCAATGTTCAAGCATACCATCAACATGTAAATAAAACGGGGGAGATGAGAATGAATGAGGGGCTTGCTCTGCTGTTTATTTTTTATTTTTTGGAATTTTATTTGATCTTTATTTTTCTGCAAAGGAGTGTCCTGTAGTGTTTTAAATAATCATAAAATATACTTCTTAAATCCCATAACACTTATCCAGACTCCAATTTCAAACTTTTCAATGGCAGTTGAACATTCTTATTTGTATCCTGAGCTATGCTTCAAACTCACCATGTCCTGCATGAAATTCACTAAGAAGCACACTTTTCTGACATAGTCATTCATGAAAACGGAACCATCATTCTTGTAGCTTTATAGACTCAAAATCTACTCATCTTTGACCTCTTCTTTTCCTCCACTATTCTCTTCCCTCCTTTCATTTATTCTACTAACAACAATCTATCATATTTTGTCAGGTGAATTTTTGAGTTAGCTGATCTTGAAGGGCCATTTGAGTTCTAACATCCTACAATTCTTATAATGAAATGTTTTTTTGATTTGTTCCCTTCAAGTTAATTGCCACTGTTATAACCTTAGTTCTTAGTCCTTCTATTTCAAAGAAAATTAAATAAATTGCCACCTGCATAGCCTTCTCTTATTCCCACCTTAGCAACGTCCCCATACCCCAACTAAATTAATTCTGTATCATCTCCTGATTAGTGTTTACAAGACAATGCATGTATCTTATGTTACTCTTTGACTGAAGGACCTGAAAAAGATCCCAAGTTTCTGCCACGGAATTTCCAGAAATACATCCCTGGTTTGGTAATAGTTACTTTTACTCATGCATCATACATGCAAACACACAAACACGCACATACACAGTTCTATAGTAAAAAACACCTGGAAAAGTAGGTTATAAAAATTTAAGTGCCCCCCCCCCACCTTTTAAATGAAGAATGTCTTGGGTTTCTCAGGCTTTTTAATGTAATAATTATCTAGAGGGAAATTACATAGAAATTCAGCATTTCTCAAATATATTTTAACCTTTATTTGGTCACTGAGGATTTTGTGCCACCAAGTGCTTCAGGTAAATCACATAGGAAACGCTCTATTAGAACATTAATTCTAGCATCCTGTGTCTTGCCAGTGCTTCTAATTGTTGAGTCCTAATATATACCTCTATCTTTTTCATGCTTAAATTAGGCAAGGATACTTATTGACATTCTCTGAGAAAAATTGTTGACTGGCCCCTTTATGATGCATTTCAACTCCCTTTTGCCTTTCCTTTATCTCCCAAAAACTTTGTATTCCTTTACCAACTGCCAACCTCCCTTGCAGCTAAGCACTGACAGTGACAGAGTCCTTGCAGAAAACCAAAGTTTTCAAGTTAGGAAAACTCACAACTTGAATGAAAATACAAGGCCTTACTAGAAGAAAGCTTCTATCTCTCTGCCTGCCCTCTTCTTCCTGCCTAGAAGACATCTAGCATGGCTGGAGGGGTAGAAGGGATCTGCGTTCATGAGGTGATAGGTGTAGAGAACTGTGCCCTGACCAGTGCTAGCTCAAGGCCGAACACCATTCATTTATGGCACCACTGGAATTGTGGAGTGTGGCAGTCTCAGTCCCAAGATCATCAAGCCTCTGAACCAATTGTAGCAATTTCTTACCTCTGAATTTGTTTTAAATGAGAAATACTGGTCTTTGCAGAAATTGGAGTACTATTTTCTTCTGTAAGGTCTTTTATTAGGATTTCCTCTTATTTGTACCAATTGTAATCCTAACTTAGGTACTTCCTATCACACTGTACCATTGCATATAACTTTGTTTCTTTGCATACAGGATTTACCCATTCCCTGAATGATAAGGATCCTCCTAATCAACTTTCTGAGCCCTGCTCAAGCACTACCTATTTATGAAGTCTTTCCTAGAAATTTCTACCTGCAATGTCTTATTAAATAGTTCGTCCTCATTGTTTGTACTGTATGATTAATAGCTTTGTACTGCCATATGATGTAGAGCCACGCTACTTTGGGAGATTATGTGCCTGTTTGCTTTTTCCTAGTTGGATTCTCAGTGTTCATGGAGCATGATAGTAGGAGATTGTTATATACTTCTTTTTTACATTATATGAACTGTATATGAAAGGGATTTAATTAATTAATTTTATGATATATTTCACCAAAAATATTCTCCATAATCTTTTCTGTCAGTTTGTTGATTAAAGAAAAAATATCTGAAATATTTACCAAATTTAATTCATGCATATAACAAGTTTTTAAAAAATAACTTATTGAGATATAATTTATAAAGTATATAGTTCACCTATTTAAACCATATAATTTAATGTTTTTTAGTATATGTAAAGCCTTGTGGGACCATTATGGTCTTTAAAAGTTTTATTCACCTCTTAATTAGTGGAAATATAGGTAATAGTTTGTAACTTAATGAATCTTTGTTGACTGTCTAATGATATAAAATTCAAAATTAAGGGATCATATAGGCAATCCTGGTATACATAGAATAACTCAAGTATAAACACATTACAGACTCTTATTCTAGTTGGCTGAATGAACACATTGTTTAAATAATAAGCGAATAATTGTGTGTTTAAATATTCAGATATTTATGTCACCACATGAGCAAAACATGATTGATTTGAAAGTTTGCTTTCTTTTACTTTTGAGTTTTTCTCTTGCAGCTCTCTGATAATTCACTTCTACTTCTATTCCTCAAACATAACTTGCTTCCCTGCCAGTGCCTTCAGATTTCCACACCTCTTTCTTTCAAATTCTTCAGAATTCTCTTTTGTCTAATACATTTAATATTCTGTAACTCCTACCAAATTTACTTTATGGAAACAATCTTTCCCAGTAGATTTAAAGTGGTTTTGAGACAGAAACCAGTTCTTCCATGTCTTTTTATTCCTTTGAGAGTCAAGCAGAGATCCTCTGCAAATATTTATTGAATGTTATTTTACAGGAAGAGTTTCTGCAATTGAACAATAGAATGCGGGTGGCAATCTGTTGTAAGCATAGCTTGGTGTAATTTGAAGAGTGGAAGTTTTTAGTTCTTGACTTTGCTTAACTTTCAAGAGGTTTGTTTCAATATCATTGAGCATCAGAGAAATGCATATCTCAAATAAAAAATGGGGGAAAAAAGCAACTGCCCTGACTGCTCTGTGCTGAATTGTAAGGGGACTACTTTTGATTGAACTCTTAAGTTTAACCACACTAATCTTGATTTTACTAATACTTAATCATACTTAATTATACTAATGTAAGATGTATTATTATTTTTCTTCTCATATTAGAATCACATAGCTAGCCAAATACAGCACAAGACTAGCTTAAACATATGCTGTTTCTGTTTTCAGAAAGACAGAATTTTGAAATATGAAAAGTAAACCCAAATCTATGTTGGAAATAGACAAGAATCTCAGAAAAAAGTTTACAAATTGTTAAAATTTCTAGAGGTATTTGCAAGGGTCAGGGAGGTGGATTAAATGGAAAGATTCTTATAGATAAGCTCCCTTTAGTTTTATGACGCATGTATTAGGTTGGTGCAAAAGTAATTGCGATTTTTGCCATTGAAAGTAATGGCAAAAACCACAATTATTTTTGCACCAACGTAATACATTTCAGTGTTTATGGCTTTGATTTTCACATGTGCCACATTGGTTCACAAATGATGCTCAATCCTTTTTGTGGTATTCTTATGTAAAATACCTGTATTTGAAAAGACACAGTAAAGTACAAAGTAGAAGGGCCTTCTGATTTTTATGGTATTCTGGAAGTAATGCTCATCTAGCAGGAGAAAATGACATGATTTTTCAGCTTCAAGTTTTTAGACATATTTGTACAAATAAGATAAATCAAAAAATTTCACCTTGCTATCAGTGTTAAATCACTAGACATTAAAAAAAAAACAAAACAAAAAAAAACACTTGGAAGGTAGTTTTCCTAATTTGGTTTTAACACGGTCAAAACTTCATGTCTAATTGTAAAAATTGTTAAAGAACAGTTTTGATTTCACAATATTTGCACAGATTTGGGTATATAATAAGCATAATTTTGATGGTAAGCTTTTTAACTTTTATTAAGATTTTCACATTTTTGATAACTAAAACAGAATGAAGTATTTATTACACACATACATTATACATTATATACATTATATCTTTTAATTAGTAAAAATATTAAACAAGATTAGCTGTAATAATTTTTACTTATAATTTTATGAAGTCAAAGTATTATATTTTACTGTGGTTTTTAAAATATTCATGGGTTTCTCATATGAAAATTCCCAGTTTATGTTCTGAAAACCTGTCAATGAAGGTCAGAGGCCTAACATGAATTACATTATGCAGCATATCTACAATATTCTACTCATGGCTCAAGCTTCACTAATATTTAGTCCATATTCACTGACATATATTAAGACCAGAATTTTTTGTAGTCTGTGATTTAAACTCAGTTTGGTAAGAGAAAAGTTATATATATATATTCTAGAGTGTATATATACATATATACACATTCTAGAGTATATATATATATATATATACACATTCTAGAGTATATATATATATATATGTCTTAATACTGGTTTTTTGGAACAAAAATATATTTATTGCAAGAGTTTTAGATTATTCACAAACCACTCTCTTTTCCCTAATATTGCCATTGTATCATAAAATATTACCTTCAAAGCAAGATTTGCAAAATAATCAAATCCACAATGGTGGAGAGAACGTATACATGGTATAAGAAAAATATTTGGTCTTTGTCCCTAGTTCCTGACATAGACAGCCTAAAGCCTTTGGAATTTCCTGAGTAATAAGGTAATAGGAGTGTCATTTGTTCTAATGAGATAGCCATTGACAGGTGCCTGTATAACTTTAGGATGGAACTGGTCTCCAGAAAGACCAAGCCTTGATTAGAAGCTTGGAACTTTAAGCTCTACCCAGTGACCTCTGGGCTGGAGATTGAGCTCTATTAAATTTCTTGAGCAGGAGATTCAGGAGCTTCTGTATTGGCTAACACATCCACATGCCTGGAGGGTGACACACCCCAACTCCATAGACACAGAGGCTCCTGCTCTTAGGATCCTTCTAGACCTCACCCTACATACTTCTTTATTTGGTTGTTCATTTTCATTCTTTATAGTAAACTGTAATAGTAGGCACAGCATTTTCTTGAGTTTTGTGAATCATCCTAGCAAATTATTGAAACTTGGGTGGTAGGGGAGGGACGTTGTGCAAACCCTGGTCTTTGTAGCCAAGTCAAATGGTAGTGTGGGTGTCAGAGGTGTTTGAACTAGAGCAAATCTTGAATAGGGACTAGGTAAAATAAGGCTAAGACCTGCTGAGCAACATTCCCAGTAAGCTAAGGCATTCTTAGTCACAAGATGAGATAGGAGGTTGGCACAAGATACAGGTCATTAGGACCTTGCTGATAAAACTGGCTGCAGTAAAGAAACGAGCCCAAACACACCAAAACCAAGATGGTGATAAAAGTGACCTCTGGTCGTCCTCACTGCTATGCTCCCACCAGCGCCATGACAGCTTACAAATGCCATGGCAATGTCAGGAAGTTACCCTATATGGTCTAAAAAGGGGAGACATGAATAATCCACCTCTTGTTTAAAAAATAATTCAGAAATAACCGTAAAAATGGGCAACCAGCAGCCCTTGGGGGGGCTATACCTATGGAGGAGCCATTCTTCCTTTACTTTCTTAATAAACTTGCTTTCACTTTACTCTATGGACTCATCTCAAATTCTTTCTTGCGTGAGATCCAAGAACCCTCTCTTGGGGTCTGGATTGGGACCCCATTCCAGTAACATGGGTAACCTGGGGACCCATACTTGTAACTGGTGTCTGAAGTGAAGGCAGTTTTGTGGGGCTGAGCACTTGAAATTGGATTCTGACATTAACTCCTGGTAGTTAGTGTCAAAATTGAATTGAATTCTAGGATACCCAGTTAGTGTCAGATTATTGGAGAATTAGTTGATGAAAAAAAAACCTCTCAATATACAAGACTCCCTTCTTCTGACAAATTACTAGAAACACTAAAGAAACACTAAACATCCATGGAGGAATAACAAGAAAGTTGTCCTTGGTGAACTAAAAATTACAGCAAATTTCTAAAGACAAAAAGTAGATGGCGTTGGATTCATAAAGTAATTCATTCTCTAAAATATGCACATTCCAGAAACTGTTTTAAACAGTTTAAGAAATTGTTTAAACAGTTGTAGTGCTCAATAACCAGAGGTGGGGTTTTCAGAGGGTGTGAGAAACCAGCTCCTTAGAACAAACATGCTCAGTATGGTTGAGCGCATCAAATTTACAATACCTGCTCAGTTCACCAATTTTCTTCAACTCCAACTTTTCTCCTAGGTGGTATCTAGAGATACACTAAGTGTAAATGCATGGCTTGACGGAAGAGCCATGCTTGTTTCCATTCATACATATTATTTACCTTGGTCTCAACTTTTAAAAATATACAATATCTGACATTGAATTAAAAATTATCAGACACACACACACGGAAAGAGAGACAGAGAGAGCACAAGAAAAATACCTTATGTTAAGAAAGTAAAACCAGACCCACAGATGGTCCAGTTGTTAGAAACTGTCTATGTTAATATGTTAAGAAATTTAGTAGAAAAGGTGGACACATGCATGGAAAGATAAACAAATTTTGAAGGAGCTGGAAACTATAAAAAAAGACAGGTGAAATGCTTGAAATGAGAAATACAGTATCAGAGATACTTAAGCCTTAATCAAAGTATATGGTAAATTGCTGAATGTGATTCACAAACAACTAAATTGGTGAAAATCAAACTTTTTTATTACGAACTTTTTTTTATGATGCCAGGCTTTTAATATACACATTTGCACATTTCAACAAGAGAGAAAACGTAAAAGCTAAGTGAGTACCGATTTTACAAGGTTAGTTGCTAAGAAATATTCTGTCTTCCAAACTTCTGACTCAAATGCCAGGTGCGTGAATTCCTCTTTTCTATGTATCATACCCAAAGTCACTCTGCCAGGTTTTAAACATTACTTTCCTATTGTGTTCTGAAATATGAAACCATAGCCAGCTTTGCAGAGCATACCAAATGTGAAGTCAAGCGAGTCTTTGTTTGACATCCAGTTTGTCTGGCATCTGACATTAGCATTGCTAAGTACCTAATTGCTAAGTGCTACCGATTCAGATACTGTACATCATTCATGGAGTCTGGCAACTATTTTATTGTAAAGGAAGGTAATAAAAAATATTTCATGAATATCAGGTATAATGAAACACACATTTGGCTATTTAAATGAACTGGTTTCAGACATATACACATACATATATTTGCACATATAGATATAAATGTTAGTAAATAAACTATAGGAAATGAAAGTTGTTAAATATTGAAGTAGTTTAATAATGATAATATTGGAATTATTTTTAGATCTTTTAAATGTAAATTTTTAAAGTACTTAGGCTGGATTTGTTCAATTTTGCCTGAAGAAAAGAGCTAGGGTTAGATATTTTCTCAGTCATTTAATAGTTTAATAATAAAGAAAATACTATGCACAGAAGAAATTCACAAAGGAAAGAGAAAAGTATAACATGATATTACAGAATAAAATGTAAAATGAAAACTCTTTTTTTTTTTTTTAGATTTTAGATGTCTTTATTTTCACTTTTTATTATTGCATTATTGGTTGGCCTAAATATATTTCCAAACTTCAGAAACATAATACTTTATCACAGCCATTGGTCTTCCCCAGAGACCTATGACATTGCTATAAAATCATGTAGTTTAACCTTTTTTTTTTTTATACTTTAAGTTTTAGGGTACATGTGCACATTGTGCAGGTTAGTTACATATGTATACATGTGCCATGCTTGTGCACTGCACCCACTAACTTGTCATCTAGCATTAGGTATATCTCCCGATGCTATCCCTCCTCCCCTCCCCCCACCCCACAACAGTCCCCAGAGTGTGATATTCCCCTTCCTGTGTCCATGTGATCTCATTGTTCAATCCCCACCTATGAGTGAGAATATGCGGTCTTTGGTTTTTTGTTCTTATGATAGTTTACTGAGAATGATGTTTTCCAGTTTCATCCATGTCCCTACAAAGGACACGAACTCATCATTTTTTATGGCTGCATAGTATTCCATGGTGTATATGTGCCACATTTTCTTAATCCAGTCTATCATTGTTGGACATTTGGGTTGGTTCCAAGTCTTTGCTATTGTGAATAATGCCGCAGTAAACATACGTGTGCATGTGTCTTTATAGCAGCATGATTTATAGTCCTTTGGGTATATACCCAGTAATGGGATGGCTGGGTCAAATGGTATTTCCAGTTCTAGATCCCTGAGGAATGGCCACACTGACTTCCACAATGGTTGAACTAGTTTACAGTCCCACCAACAGTGTAAAAGTGTTCCTATTTCTCCACATCCTCTCCAGCACCTGTTGTTTCCTGACTTTTTAATGATTGCCATTCTAACTAGTGTGAGATGGTATCTCATTGTGGTTTTGATTTGCATTTCTCTGATGGCCAGTGATGATGAGCATTTTTTCATGTGTTTTTTGGCTGCATAAATGTCTTCTTTTGAGAAGTGTCTGATCATGTCCTTCGCCCACTTTTTAATGGGGTTGTTTGTTTTTTTCTTGTAAATTTGTTTGAGTTCATTGTAGATTCTGGATATTAGCCCTTTGTCAGATGAATAGGTTGCAAAAATTTTCTCCCATTTTGTAGGTTGCCTGTTCACTCTGATGGTAGTTTCTTTTGCTGTGCAGAAGCTCTTTAGTTTAATTAGATCCCATTTGTCAATTTTGTCTTTTGTTGCCATTGCTTTTGGTGTTTTAGACATGAAGTCCTTGCCCATGCCTATGTCCTGAATGGTAATGCCTAGGTTTTCTTCTAGGGTTTTTATGGTTTTAGGTCTAACGTTTAAGTCTTTAATCCATCTTGAATTGATTTTTGTATAAGGTGTAAGGAAGGGATCCAGTTTCAGCTTTCTACATATGGCTAGCCAGTTAAAAATATGTAATATACATAGTGAGACTAATTTGGTAAAATACTCTACATGCATGGACCAGTGTGTACAGTAAGTTGTATATGCAGTATAATTCTCAAGGCTTCAAGGTTTAAGGATGAGAGCATGTGCTGTGAAGCTTGCCTGAAAAGATTCTGTGGGGAGAGGTGAAACGAGATTGGCAAGTAGTGATAGGCCATTGTTCAGTGAAAAAGACCAGTCTGCACAGAGTGAGTGTGAACTGGGGCCCATAGGAGGGTTTACTTGACTATGTCACACATGAGCTGGAGCTTGTGGAAGATTAAGACAAATATGTGAAAATCTAAAGATTGGGATAGGCCAGGCATGGTGGCTCATGCCTGTAATCCCAGCACTTTGGGAGGCCGAGGTGGGCGGATCACTTGAGGTCAGGAGTTCGAGACCAGCCTGGCCAACATGGTGAAACCCTGTCTCTACTAAAAATACAAAAATTTGCTGGGCATGGTGGTAGGCACCTGTAATCCCAGCTACTTGGGAGGCTGAGGCAGGAGAATCCCTTGAACCCGGGAGGCAGATGTTGTGGTGAGCTGAGATCACACCATTATATTCTAGCCTGGGCAACGAGAGTGAAACCTTGTCTCAAAAAAAAAAAAAAAAAAGATTGGGATAAAGTACTTGAAACAATAAGCATCTGGAATCCACTTTACATTTCTGAGATTTGCAGTGAAGTGGCTAAAATGACATTTGAGTAGGATCCTTCAATATGTGTCTTTCCATCTTCAATATTCTGTTCATCTCTAGGATTTCTATATTGAGTGGTTGTTTTTCTCTACTAACACCTCTGACAGAATGAATCCATCTGATTGTTTAAAAATCATTACTTTTAAAGGTAGAGTTGAAAAATTACTGGGTCAATTTTGCCATAAACTTGTTTGTTGTGCTTCCATTTTTAATTATAGAGACAAAGTTTAAGATCTAAATCTGGGAGACAGTGATGATATTGTGCCAGTGTTTAATGAAAAAGGAAGACAGAGAGACAGAGAAATGGAGATAAGAAGGGAGAGAGGAAGGAAAGAGGGAGGGAGGGATCGAGGAAAAAAGGAATGAAAGAAGGAAGGGAGGAAGAAAGCAAGGGAGGGAGGAAGGAGGAAGGAAGGAAAGAAGGAAGGAAGGAAGGAAAGAAGGAAGGAAGGGAGGAAGGAAGGGAGAGAGGGAGGGAAAAGAGAAATAGAAATTGGTGAAAATCATCAACTGCATGACTTGGAAGTGGACTGAGACATGTGCTTTGCCATGTGTAATTTTCCTCAACTTTAGTGCACTCTTGGGGATGATTTGAAGTTTAGGTTTAATGCGTTTTAGAATTAAAAAGATGAGCTAAACAACCTTTCAGTATTCTTTGCATTCTATGATAGCTTGTGCTTTCATCTGCACTATTCTTTAAGGAAAATTACAGCAGGTGAAAAGAGGGTATACACATTCTAATAACTACATATTTTGAGATCTTGATTTGTCCATCTTCACATACATAAGAACACACCTAAGAAATATAATTATATTTTAATCACCCTCCAAAATAGCTATTTGCTTATGCAAAAAAAAAAAAACCCATGAGGGTTAGTGCAATAGTTAATTGCATCTTCATTGTCAACGTACTTGCCACACAATGTGTATGTTTTCTGAAGATGGGAAAATAGGATTTCTTTTGAAAACTTTACCCTGTGTTCTCATGGGTATATTTGGGCAAAGGTAAATGTCATAACCCAAAGGTCTCCAGCAAAAGTATGCACTGCCTAGAGACACCATCACTGAAGAAATATGGCACTGTGGACTGCCAAGAAAAAATTCAGCATCCAAATCTGAGTGAGGATTTTTGTATTTCATTGTGTATGACACTTGCCCATCAGAGGCTCTCACTGCATGCACACATTTCACTATGAAAACAAACTCTTATTCTTCTTATCTGCTACTTCCTTCTGAAAACAAAAGAATAAAGAATTAACTACTAGAATAAAATTAATAAATCTTGTACAGGTACGTAACTATTCCTATTTATTCATTGATTCAGCAATTGTTTACAGAGAAAAAATGCAAAAGTAGAGTTTATGAAACTGCAATGAATTTTAAGACCCCAAAGTTAAAATATAGGTTGAAAGATAAGACACATAAGGAAATTTGAAAGGCAAATGAAGTAGAAATTTCTATATTACATTGATTTTATTTTTCATATCATTGCTTAAACTGAATAAAGAATCGGCAAGATTTTAACAGTGTATATTAGGTTAATTAATGCTAGCTGATACAACAAACAGCTCCCACCAAATCTCAATGGCTTAACAAAATAAAAATTTTTACTCATTTCACAGTCCCATGCAGGCCAGGCAGGTCTGATTGACAGGTTTTACTAAAATAATAGGTGGAAATAATAAAATACAGCATTAACTCTCTCTTTAGCATGGTCACATGGCAAAAACTCTAACCTTGATTAAATTGAATTATTTGCCCATTAATATTTCCTGGCAACCATGCTATACTTTTCTACTGACTTTCCCAAATAATTATTTTTACACTTCCTTTTCTTTCCTCAAATCTCTGATATATTTTTTACCTATTTTTATTATCAGCCAATGACCTGGTTATTATTTGACCAAAGAAATTTAAACCATCAGAAGATAACTTCTCTAGCTTCCAGCACCTCAATTACCCACCTATAGCATCTATATCCATATACTCTGCCCTTCTCCCTTACTGTGGAGGAACTGTTCATGTTCCAATCTAAGGCCAATTCCTCAGTTCTATCTCAGATCTTCTCTACTCCTGAAGGATACTGCCCAGCAATTCCAGCAATTTTTCTCTTTCTCTTCTCATCTATTTCCTCCTATCCAGTGGAAGACAGCTATCAGAAATATGCTTTTATTTCTCTCATTTTAAAAAATCTTCTTCCAACCCCAATTATGTCTTCACTTATTATTTCTTTTCCCCTTAATATTAAAAATTCCTCAAATCAGTGTGCAAACTCACTGTTTCCAGTTCTTCTCTTGTACTGTTTGCTTAAACCATGCTAAGCGAGTCTTGTCTACACCAATTGTCCATTCATGGTTAATCTAATGATGAATTCTTACTTCTTACTTCATTTATCAGTGGCATTTAACCCAGTTAATCACACTCTCATTTTTGAAACACCTTTTTCAAACATTTTTCTGGACAGTATGATCGTGTTGCTACTCTGCCCCAAGCCCAGTCAATAGCTTTCCACTTCACTTAGATCAAAAGCCAACTTCTCAAAGGAACTTACATAATCTGATCTTCTAAGAACTCTCTGCCCTCCTGTTCTCCTCTTCTCTCCCTCTCTCCCTTGATTTCACCCACACTGAAATCTCTGCTGTTTCTTGAATACATCCACCATATTCTCTTGCATCTAGGTGGAAATTTCTGCTCCCAAAGAACTCATTTCTCATTCCCATGCTCCCTCAGTTTAAATTCACTTGCTTAGTGAGACCTTTCTTGACCAAATTAACACATTTTCAAAAATGCCTGTATTGCTTTCTTCCATAGCTGCTATTTTCTCAAATACTATATACTTTACAAACTATTACTCTTATATAACTGTCCACTCTCACTAAAATATGAGCTCTCATAGGCTGATACTTTGGTCTATTGTTTCCACTTCTCTATCTCCAAATCCTAGAGCAGTCTGAGGCTCAACATATGTTTATTGCATGTAGGAGATAACACTGTTTGGAAAGGCTGAATGTCAGCCTTGAAAGCTTTTTTGTCCCACAAAAGCTTTCAAGCAAGGGAGTGGCATGGTCCAAGTGCCAAGCTAGGCAGAATGAAGACATGTTGGTGGGCAGAATCACTGAAAGTGGAGAAAGGTAGAGTCATGGAGAATAATTGTAATTATTAAAATTGCCCAGGCACAAAGCGATACAAAATAGCCCTAAAGCCTATCTTAATGTATAGTCTGTTGGAAAGGTAAGGAAATCAAAAAGGCAAAGGACATTGTGAACAAATCAAGCAAGATTAGGCAACTCTGTGTATGGGGTACAAAGTAGAAAAAAACTTTGGAGACAAAATAAACAATAGAAAAGAAGTCAGGAAGAGGAATGGTATTGATGTCAATGAATGGAAAGAATGAAGAGAATAAAAATAATAATATGCTTATTTTTGGTGAAAAAAGATCTACTCTGAGCTATCTAGTATGCTGGCCTTAGTTGTGGGAGGGGAGACAAAAATAAAAAGCAGGACTGGAAATCAAGACATTTAGCAGTTTCCTTGCTTAACGTAGTGAGTATACTATTTAGTCATTACCCGGGTCGCAAAAAATTGGATATTTATTTTCCTACAAATCTAAGTTAGCTTGTCAGCTTCCAGTTGTGTTCAGAAAAATCTCAGTTTTCTGTGACCCGCTCTGGAGCAAATTAAAAAATTAAAATCCCTGAAACATGTATTTGGATGTTCACAGATATATTACAAATACATACATACATAAACATATACTACATATGTATAGTGTGAGAGGACAAGCCTCTTTCTCAACAGCCCTGCAGGTGCTTAACAGGTTTTTATTTACCCGGTCACTTCTGATCTGTTTTCCTTTTCCTACTTTATTCTTGATTCCACAGTTTATCTTACCCCTCTGTGGCCATTTATCTTCCTCTGCCCTATATTACTCATCTAAAGGTGAAATATTACCCTTCCTTTTCTATACCCAGCAACGCAAATAGGTGAATGACATGTTAACAGCTGTTTTAGTAAGTTTGGTGCTACCTCAATGAACATGAAGGGGAGGAGAATATCAGCACTGTATGGAGCAGGAAACAATTTAAGATTAAATATTAGAGGTCAATGTCTTAAATGCATATTAGCCATTTTCCACTATAAAGAATTTCTCACTTGCCTTGTCCTCCTAGGCCTTGGTTTACTGCCTTTTTCCCCAACTTTTACCACAGTGACTTCTCTCTTCCTTCTTTCAAATTCTCTCTGAATCTCAGAGTTCCCAAATTCTTATCTAACCTACTCCCAAGTGGAAACTAAAATTCCTATTTCCTCTCCCTCTCGTCCGCTTCCCCAATTTTCCTCTTTTCATCTCCTTTTTCTTCTCCTCCTTCTCCTTCTTCTTTCCTTTTTTTTTTTTTTTACAAGACTTAATTCCCCTTACTTAAAACTTTTCAACTAGGCTCTCTATGCCTAAGAATAGAGTTATTCAGTTTTATAAGTAAAAACCATTATGATGTTTTTCCTGAAAAAAAAAAATGAGTAATCATTTCCATGAGTAGAATTCTACCTTATTTTTAGATCAGAACTCCTCCAGTTTAGTCAACTTTTAAATTAACTATTTTACCTTCATCACAGATATATAGATAGATGATGGAAAGAAATAGATAAACACACACACACACACACACACACACACACACACACACACACGAGTTTTATTTTCTCTGTATCTGTGCCTAGCTTGGGGAAGGAGGAATCAAGGTATGGTTCCCTTGGGGCGTGATGTTGAAAGTGATTCCTGAAGGATGAGAAGGAGTTTGAGGAGGGTAGCTGAATCCCTTGGAGTGGTTGAGGTCTTCAAAAAATAAATTCCTGTTAAGTGAAGAGCTAGGGTTAAAAATTGAATTCCTGTCATCTAAAACTGGTCAAAGATTCCTGAGTTTGGAAAATTACTATTATTTATTGGAATTGTAATGGCATGTAAAGATTTTTCTGAAAATCTCTTAAAACAACAAAGAATAATAAATATATTTTGGCACTCAATTATGAAAATATGTAGGCTCTGTTGTTATAAAAGAATTTAGTAGAGAGGTTGCAGAACTAATTTGGGCTTGTCTGAACATAGCTGCGAAATGTCAGGGTTTCAGGAATATCGATTTTATACTGTGCGCTATGAAAAAGGGATAAGTCATCACACAGTGAGGAGTAACATCTATTCTGTTGAAATCTTATGCTTACTTACAATCAGTTCAACACATATTTTAAAGCACATTATGCAATACATTAAAAATAATGATTTTGAGACAAATTAAGCCATAACAAACTCAAATCAGTTTGCCCACACCGTTAATATGTTGATTAATGTCCTGTTAAGACTCAGACACTCATTTTTATCTCATTATTCAACCCAGTGTTTTCCCACAGCTATTGAATAAAAATGTAATTATTGCTCTAAATTATGTTATTATTAACTTTCACATGGTGTTTCTTGATAAACAGCAACACAAAATAAAGGACCATGAGGACCAAGTAAGTCAGAATAAAAACCATCTAAGTACATGGATCTATTTGCTATTATGTGTTTCAACTATACTCAGTGCTGAAAAGAAGAAGGATAGTGTTTTTTTCTTACACAATTACAATCAAGGGAGTGTAATATTAAGAGTTTTAAAAATTGATGTTACAAAGCCTGCATTTGTCAAATAAAATGCAGGTGATAATCATTCCAAATTTGAATTTTGTTCTAAAAATCTGTGACTCTAGGATAGTTCTCTTCTCACATGCGCATATTTATGGATTCTTGACAGAGTGATCAACACAAAGGTCATTCACCCCAATATTGCCATATTTTCTTCTAATATCTAAAGTTTCAAAAGGAGCATTTCTTGGTGACCTTTACCTAAAACAAACATGACTTCAGAAACAGAGCTCTGGGATCAGATTCACACCTGTGTACTGAAATGGAATACTTTCTCCTTATATCTTGTTAGAGATATTATACAATGCAGAATCACAAAGCATTTTGGAATTTTTTAAAGATAATATATCAATCTTCTGCTTGAGTTTTATAACTAAGATGGACCTTTTCAGAGTTATGCTTTTGACATTATTGTTATGCAAAATGGCAGTTTCATGCATTAATCCCCACAAGAACACTGTTACCCAGTAATGTTATCACACTCAATAAAAGAGATTGTACCAGAGTTTGATGGCTGCAGGGTTTTTTGTTGCTTGATTATTAAAAAGGATAAAGTGTTAAAGCATTTCCATTTATATAGAAATGACTGTATTTTAAGCAATTCTAATAATATGCCAAGAAGCTAATAATCTGGTAAATAAGCATCAATGCAGATTCCATAGCAGGTGAGGCTCAAGACCAGAAGGATAGCTGAGTTTAACTATGAAAAAGTCTGTGAACTAGGTAACAAAAGCAGTATCCAGAGATTCAGAAAAGCACTATTGGCAAGAGTGCCAAAGATGTAGAATGAGGTCAGCAAAATGGGGATGGAATTATAATTATAGAAGGGGTACCTTAAACAATCTCTTTTGATGCAAGGCTCAGATAAGTTATGTGACTTCAAGATCATATAATGAGGTAGTGGGAGAGCCTTTTCTAAAGAACCTGTTCCTCAGCCTCATGTATAAGAGGCCCACTACAGCAATCAGAACTTAGTGATAAAGACAAAGATTCAAGATCAAGTAAATAACAAAAGACATAGCAAAAGAGATAAAAACAAATATATTCCTTGGTGCTTTGGGTTATAGTAGTGTAACTATAAGCCATGCCCCAGGCCTACTTTTTTGTCATAATTATTAATAGTTCTTCTTTTGTTTTCAAAATTTTTCTGAGTCAGATAAGAAACTACATCGTCACCGAGTTATCATGAAAATAGCATGGAAACTAGAGAATTCGTTCTACCTCAGGCATTTATTAGCTATATGATCTTGTCTAAGAAAAATGAACTCTATGCTATAAAATGGTGATAGAGTTTGTATTTATTCATCACTTAGGTACTACTCTTTTAATCACATCACATGTTGTAAATCATTCATTTCTCATGACAATTTTGTAAGGTGAGTATTGTTTCATTCCCTTTTGCAGAGAGGTTTAGTTGCCAAACTGGGATTCAAACTTAAGAAGATTGGCAGGCTAGAGCTCACCTCTCAACTACTATACAGTACAACCTCCCTGGATAATACTATCTGTTCTACAATATTGTAAGGTTGATATAAGAGTAAGAGATATCATGTATAGAAAAGAACTCTAAACTAAAAAGGGTCAAATTTAGGTTAATGATATTTTGTTTTTCTGGTATGAAATTTAATCCACAAATTTTAGTGTGTAAGAAAAGTAACTTCAAATATTTCTATGACAAATTAATATCTGCTTTGAACTCCCATTTCCCCTGGCTTTATATACACGTTTTTGGGAACTTACATAGTGCCATAACCTTAGGAAGTTAAAGTTGTATCTGGCCTTTGGTGTCCACAACCCACACTGACATCCACTAAGGTGACTGTTACTCCGTCTACTTCTCATAGTTTTAGGTCATTGCTTCTCAGGCCCAAAGACCCTTCTACTACCTCAGTGCTTCTAGTGTATGGAGTGATTCTGTAGACCTCACGCCTATCTAGACAAGGAAGCTATGGAGCTGTCTCAGCCATCACATGGTCATTCTTACACTGGGATCTTGCCATCTTTTCTAGATTTTCATAGAGGATAAAATCATATTTCCATCTGCTTTGAGATTCCCAAGCACTTCTGGACTTTCTGTTATTCCCTCCCTCCATCCTAACGGGGCATGATCCCTGGGGATAAGAGTAGATAAGAAGCCTCCATTATCAGGAATCCTGAAATATCAAGGACTTCTTGATTCCGTCGAACTCTACTCCTCTCCATTCAATCTTTTCTAATCTTGAGTCAAGAAGTGTTTCTTGTAAATCATCATATTCTTCCAAATGCACTGTCTTCTTCAAAGTCCTCTCCATTTTTCCGAGAACATAAACTTTTAAAACACAAAATTTCTTCATCTCTAATCCTTTCCTGAGTCAGTGAGCATGAAATTGGCCAGCAAGTCATTCAGAGATAAAAACCACAACAGTAAATACTTTTTAACAAGTATCCAGCTATAATTGTTTGGAAAGGCTGTAGTTTCTTTTCTAAACTGCACGGTGTTAGAAATTTACCAAAGCATCAGCACCTCCAATAGTTGGGAAAAGTAGCTTCAGGGAAATATCAAAATACTTTCAAGTAAGATTTTGGCACGTGAAAGTTAAGTAGGTTGATTGCATTTGGAGTCAATTATGTCAATTAAACAACTTCAAATTTCTGTACTATTAAATGAGTTTTAATGAGGTCTTTGTCTTCCCCCGCTCCCCACCCCCACAAAAATTCCAAAAAGTTGTCTTGTAAACAGTGTGTTTAATCACTTGTAGAAGTTAAAAAATTTGGAGAACAGGTGAAAGAATATGAATAAAGTGAAAACAGTTCTTCCCTGAAAAAACAAGAGTATAACTCAAAACTCAACATGTTATGTCTAATTAATAGTGAAGAACCTATACATACAAAATATAATATAATAACAACCAACCTGCTTTTCAAATCCCTTAAATGTGATAGAATTTTATTATCTCATGATACTTTAGAGTCACATTTAAGGGATGTAAAAGTTTTGGTTGAAACTTGCATTTTAAGTCAATAAAAAAGATTAGACTTTTATGTGAATCAAAAGGAGAAGATTAGTTGTTTGATAAGTAAGTATATTATTAAAAATAAGTCTATATATTCAGTTGGTATTCAATGAGCCAAATTATAAATTTAAGTAAGCTAAATTATGTCTGTGGTTACTGGGCCTAAATATAATTTCATCACAATATGGTTGATCACATTAGTAATTTACGTGGTTACTCAACTCCTTTTTTTCTGAGTTAGCCATAAATCGTCATGAATCCTTTTCCTTACATCTTAAAAGAAGTTGGAGGAAGTTACATAAGTCCTTTAAAAATTTCAAAAAAAGCTTGGTGTGGTGGCTCATGCCTACAATCCCAGCATTTTGGGAGGCTGAGGCAGGCAGATCACTTGAGGCCAGGAGTTCCAGACCAGCCTGGCCAACATGGTGAAACACCATCTCTACTAAAAAGATAAAATACAAAAATTAGCCAGGAGAATGACACTCATTTGTAGTCCCAGCTACTCAGGAGGCTGAGGCAGGAGAATTGCTTAAACCCAGGAGGCAGAGGTTGCAGACAGCCAAGATCGCGCCACTGCACTCTAGCCTGAGTGACAGAGTGAGACTCTGTCTCAAAATAACATAACATAGCATAGCATAGCATAGCATAGCATAGCATAGCATAGCATAGCATAGCAGCATAGAATAACATAAAATAAAATAAAACAACAAATCTTACATAACAATTTTCTAGTCCTAGGATCACTTCTCATTCCTCAAAAGCATTGCTTATATTTGCCACACATCTGTTCCTTACCTAAATATATAAAAAAAGCATGGCTCATGGGTGGGGGTGGAAAGTATGAGGGATAAAATACAGTTTGAACATGAAATATAGGAGGCGTGGCTCTGGGAAATATCCCCTTTTATTTCCAGCAAAGGCCAGGTTCTTGGGTAAGACTGAAAGAATTTAAAAGGGGGCCTTTGTGCAGCTGCAACACAGATGATATGTGCGTTTGGATCAGGTCACTTCACAGATCATTTTTTATTCCCTAGTTATGTTTCATCCTCAACCCAATGGCCTCAGTGATGGATGGCCTCTCAGATTCTAATACCAGCTTCTCTCCTCTCCTCTCCTCACCTGTGGCCACAGATTCCCTGATTCTTGGCTGGAGATCCTAGTTGGTCCCCACCTTTTTACTTGGACCATCCACTTTAAAAACAGTGCCCTGCCTACATGCTCTTCCAGGGTCTCCTCCTTCTCAACTCTCTTTTCATTCTCTGTAACATGAAAGAAACTGCTGATGGGGTGACTTTTGAAGGTTACTTTTAAGGTAAATTAACCAGAACTGATATCAACAAGGAAGCATAGTTAAGAGAAAGACGGCACTTACCAAGGGACCTAGAATCAGATCTTGACCCTGTCATCAAGCCAGTACCTGATGTTTCAGGGTACACTAACCCTCCTGTTTTAAAATGAGATGGCTGGGCTAGACCATAATTTTTTATACATGATGTTACATTTATTTCTCTTGTACTTTAATAGACACACTGCCTCACTGGGAGGTACCACCAACTATCTTCCAAAATTGAGACTGAGTCCCACAGGTGATTTTAATGTTACAGGAGTAAAAAACATACACAATTAGAGTGGAGCAGATTTTCCTAAAGTAGTTTTATTTACGCATTCTCATGAGACTTCACAGCAGGGAAACTGAACCTTGCTTCTCTCTGTTAGAATACATTTTTGGATGATGAGACAGGATGTGTCATGTTAATAATGTGTTTTGTACTTCATTTTTAGAACTCACCAAGAATAAAGGCTTAGAAAACAACCTTGATAAGAGCTTCTCAATGAGGCATTGATAACCTTGTTTTATTTTATCTCTGCACATCTGTGTTAATCATAACCCCAACATTCCCAACCAGATAGTATACATTATTTTAAAAATTACTTCCAATATTTACACTTTGAAGAAGTAAATCAACCGATATTCTCCAGTTAAGGCAAAGTGGACTTTAGAGCCTCTTGGGTCATTTCCCTCCCTATAAAAAGCTGAACTGCAGATATTAGCCATGGCAAGGAAGAAAGACCTTCTGAAACTATATTGTCCTATTATATGGGCCTTCTTCAAATAAAATTAATTCAACTATATGGTAGGAGAAAAAAGATGAAAAATAAGATTTTAAGAAGTAGAGTTGGTATATAAAAGTAATATTTTATGACTTTAATTTTAGATTATTTAAGAACTTCCCTATGATAACATAATAGAAATGAACACAGAGCTTGTGTTCCTTTTTGATGTCTGTTATATATGAAATTAGTCTAACTTTAATGTTATATATCCTTAAAATTAACATACAAGCTACTGAAACATGTGAACAGTGCTGGGATACAGTTGAATTATCTGAAATCCATTACTGAAAGAGTAGTATTCTGGCTCACTCTTTTTTATTCAGTTGGAGTTGTCAGGTAATTAAATACCAATTTCACTTAGTACATACAATTTGACTTAGTACTTGGGCTTTTCTTGCATGTACTAAGAAGTCTTATCTCCTGTTTGTGTCAGGACTGTGAATGTAAGTGGATGTGTCAACAATAAGCAATTCTTTTACTTTAAAATGAACTCTTGATTGTAAGCATCTTGATCAACTTAAGGGTAATTATCTTCACACTGATATTTGAATGCCAATCAAATCAAAAAAGTGAAATGATAACTTCAGGAAGAGTTAGTTTTTACTTTCATTATTCAGTTGACCAAGACTTAGAAAGAAATTCCCCACGACCTATTCAGTTAGGCTTATTAAAAAAACAGTTCTAGAAGACTTCAAGCTACTTTGACAAAATCAAATCCATTCTCAGATGAAGAGCCCTTGAGGAAATCTAAAGAATAAATTGCAGACTTGAAAGTAATCCAACAGAAATAATAATACTCATTGAATGCTTATTGTTTAAATTTTTAATGCCATATTACTTTATTGCACATATTTTATTTAAAAGGATTTCCATATATGGCGTCAAATTTCTTGCTTTCTCTCCAAATCTACACTTTTAGATAACTTGGAGCAGTAGTTTCCAAACCTAAGTGCACATCGGAATCCATGGAAGATTTCTTTTAAAATCTGGATTTTACAGATCCATCCTATATGGGAGAATTCAAAAGTCTAATACCAATTTTAAGTCAAGCATTTGTAGATCACTGTCTAGAATATTTCCAACGGGACTTTCTTATAATTGAATGCATTCAAGAACAGAATCTCTTTTTCACACCTAATAACGATTGTCTTTACCTTTTTCTATAAAAAGTACTACTGATATCTTGGTTTTATAAAATTTATTATATTGGTACCCTATCTTTTTTCTCATATCTTTCTGACTGATCTTAAAATCCAAGGCAATATAACTTATTAAATATTTTATCTTTCCACAGTCTTGATTAGTCTGCAATTATTTAAAACAAAGCTGAATATCAAATCAAGCCAACAAACCAAATATTACGTAAGATTCAGGGTAACAGTGAATCCCAAGATTCTGGGCAGACACTAGAAGAAACTTCAGGTCAACAGAGGAAGTCCCAGATGTGGAGATCTAGTCCAAGACAGCAAGGCCATCTTTAATATGTTAAATAGCTGCCTGGGCATATTAGACCAGGAACTAGGGCAAGAATCAATCTACTAGATAGTGGGCCACTGAAAACCCATAGTGGCAGGGGTGCTGGAGAAGCAGTTTCATTAAGTTGGAAAGTTTAGTTGAAACGATGATTGGGCCAGGAGGCAAGACCATTTCTCAACCATGTAAGTGTTCTGGCTATGCTTACCCGGGGACCTGCCATAGTGATTTCACACATACATGCACATGTGTGCACACATGCACATGATTAGAGCTGGCACAAGGACAAAATTCTTCAGGTATAATTACCCATGGCCTCAGTTCCATCTTTCTGTCCCCATGCTTAGCTAGATCAGTAAGCTAGCAACAAGCATATAAATGTGCTTGGTGAAAGGTTTCTGGCAACCTGAAATTTCTAAAACTTAAGGAGAGAGGGAAGAGATCCAAGAGAAAGTCATTTCCCTTGTTTCTAGATAAAAATCTTAACTTTTGTAGATAAATAAGTATGGACAAGTCAGAAAACAGGCAAATAAATACGGTTCTGAATCTGGTTCCCTGCATAATAAAAAAGTAAAACATTGTGCTCACGAGTTAGAAGGCCAAAATACCTATAAAAATGACTTCTTAAAGGAACATAAGATTTAAACCATGGCTCCTTTTAAATTTCCCTAAAAATAACAATAATTTTTGAAAACAAGAAATGCATGAAGTGATAGATGGAAATGAAAGGAAACGAGGCAAAAAATATGTAAACAGAAATAAAAACAGAGTTAATGGGATGAGTAAGGAATAGTTTAAAACAAGCTACAACATGTTTTAAAAATATAAGCATTAATGAGCAGAATCCCTAAAAGACATAATAGAAATAAAAGATGAGTTGAAGAATTTGGAAACCAACCAATGAAGGATAAACACATACTTTTTTTCTGTGTACTCTGCAGAAAACATTAAAACAAATAAATAAACAAATGCTATTCTAAGATAGAAGTAAATTTACCTGAGCTAAAATACACACCAGATAACAGTGAACTAATTAATAACAGTGAACTAATTAATAATGGTGAACTAAGTCCAGATGGGGTTATTAAATATTGAGTAAACAAAAAACCACAGTTTTATGTTACACGTTAAGAAAATATCTAAGCAAATGTCCAAAAAAGAAGTTCCTTACCCAGTGGAAAATTTTAAGCTTTTATTTTATCTTTTAAAAATTTTAATTATATTTATTTATTTTTCAATTTTTATTTTAGATTCAGAAGGTACATGTGCAGGTTTGTTACCTGCTGTGGTTTAGAGTATGAATGATCCCATCACCCAGTCACTGACCATAGTACCTAATAGTTTCTCCACCCTTGTAGCCCTCCCTTCCTCTCTCTACCTTCTAGTAGTACCCCCGTACCTATTGTTGCCATCTTTATGTCCATGAGTGCACAATATTTAGCTCCCACTTATAAGTGAGAACATGCAGTATTTTGTTTTCTGTTCCTGCATTAGTTTGCTTAGTATAATAGGCTTCAGCTGCATCCATGTTGCTGTAAAGGACATGATTCCATTTTTTTTATGGCTGTGTAGTAGTCCATGGTGTGTAGATACCACATATTCTTCATCCAAGCCACTGGTAATGGGCACCTAGGTTGACTCCATGTATTTGCTATTGTGAATAGTCCTGCAATGAACATGAGAGTGCATGTGTCTTTTTGGTAGAATGGTTTGTTTTGAGTATATACCCAGTAATGGGATTGCTGGGTTAAGTGGTAGTTCTAAGTTGTTTGAGAAATCTTCAAACTGCTTTCCAGAGTGTCTGAACTAATTTGCATTCCCACTAAAAGTGTATAAGCATTCTTTTTTCTCTGCAGTCTCATCAACAACTGTTTTTTTTTTTTTTTACTTTTTAATAATAAACATTCTGACTGGTGTGAAATGGTGTCTCATTGTGGTTTTGATTCACATTTCTCTGATGATTAGTGATGATGAACAGCTTTTCATATGTTTGTTGGCCAATTGTGTATCTTCCTTTGAAAAGTGTCTGTTCATGTCTTTTGCCCATTTTGTAATAGATAGTTTTTTGCTTGTTTAATTGTTTAAGTTCATTATAGATTCTGGATATCAGACCTTAGTTGGATATATAGTTTCTCCCATTCTCCTTTTGTCTGTCTACTCTGGTGATAGTTTCTTTTGCTGTGCAAAAGCTCTTTAATTTAATTAGGTCTCATTTGTCAATTTCTATTTTTGTTTCAATTGCTTTTGAAAACTTAATCATAAATTATTTTCCAACACAGATGTCAAGAATAGTGTTTCCTAGGTTTTCCTCTTGGATTCCCATAGCATGAGGTCTTAGAGTTAAATCTTGAGTCTACCTCAAGTTAAGTTTTGTATATGGTGAAAAGTAGGAGTCCAGTTTTATTCTTCTATATATGGCTAGCCAGTTATGCCAGGACCATTTATTGAATAGGGAGTCTGGGAGTCCATTCCCCATTGCTTATTTTTGTCAACTTTGTTGAAGAGTAGATAGCTGTAGGTGTGTGGCTTTATTTCTCAGTTCTCTATTCTGCTCCATTGGTCTATGTATCTGTTTTTGTACCACTACCAAGCTATTTTGCTTACTCTAGCCTTACAGTATAGTTTGAAGTCAGGTTATGTAATGCCTCCAGATTTAATCTTTCTGCTGAGGATTGTTTTGGTTATTTGGATTCTTTTTTGGTTCCATATAAATTTTAGCATAGCTTTTTCCAATTCTATGAAAAATGACATTGGTAGTTTGATAGAAATAACATTGAATCTGTAAATTGCTTTGGGCAGTATGGCTATTTTAATGGTATCAATTCTGTTAATCCATAAACATGTAATGGTCTTCCATTTGTTTGTATCATCTATGTTTTTTTAGCATTTTCTTGTAGTTCTCCTTGTAGATACCTTTTACCTCCTTAGTTAGATGTATTCCTAGGGTTTTGGTTTTGTTTTGGTGGCTATTATAAACAAGATTGCATTATTGAGTTGGCTCTCAGCTTAAAGATTATTGGTATATAAAAATGCTACTGATTTCTGTACATTGGTTTTGTATCTTGAAACATTGTTAAAATTGTTTATCAGTTCGAACAGTCTTTTGGTGGAGTCCTTAGGGTTTTCTAAGTATAGAATCATATAATCAGTGAAGAGAATTAGTTTGACTACTTTTTCTCCTACTTGATTTCTTTTTCTTACCTGGTTGTTCTGGCTAGCACTTCTAGTACTATGTTAAATAGGAGTGGCGAGAGTGGGCATCCTTATCTTGTTTCAGTTCTCAAAGGAAATCTTCCAGTTTTTAACCATTCAGTATGATGTTGGCTGTGGTGTTTTCATAGATGGCTCTTATTATTTTGAGTTATATTCCCTTGATATCTAGTTTCTTAAGTTTTTTTAAATAAAAAGATGCTAGATTTTATTGAAAGTTTTTCCACATTTATTCAGATGATCATATGGATTTTGTTTTTAATTCTGTTTATATGGTGAATTACATTTATTGATTTGCATGTGCTGAACCAATCTTGCAATCTTGCATCCCAGGGATGAAGCCTACTTGATCATGGTGAATTAATGTTTTGATATGCTGTTGAATTAACTTTCCTCGTATTTTGTTGAGGATTTTGGTGCCTATGTTCATCAGGGATATTGGCCTGTAGTTTTCTTTCTTCATTGTGTCTTTGCCAGATTTTGTTATCAGGGTGATGCTGGCTTTGTACAATGCAATAGGGAGAGTCCTTCCACCTCAATTTTTGGCAATAGTGTCAGTAGAATTGGTACAAGCTCTTCTTTGTACATCTGGTAGAATTCTGCTGTGGCTCCAGCTGGTCACCATTTTGGTTGGTAGGTTTTGTTTATTACTGATTCAAAATTGGAACTCAATATTAATCTCTTCAGTGTTTCAATTTCTAATTAATTAAATCTTGGGAGATTGTATGTTTCCAGGAATTTATCCATTTCCTCTAGATTTTCTAGTTTGTGTGCATAGAGATGTTTATAATAGTCTTTGAGGATCTTTAGTATTTCTATGGGATCAGTTCTAATGTCACCTTTGTTGTTTCTGATTGTGCTTACTTGGATCTTCTCTTTTTCTCTTTGTTAATCTAGCTATCCGTCTATCAATCTTGCTTATCCTTTCAAACAACAAACTTTTGGTTTAATTGATTCTTTGTATGGATTTTTGGATCTCAATTTTGTTCAGTTTCACTCAGATTTTAGTTATTTCTTTTCTTCTGCTAGTTTTAGGGTTAGTTTGTTATTGTTCTTGTTTGTTTTTCTAGGTGTGATGTAAGGTTGCTAATTTGAACTATTCTAACTTTTTGGGGTAGGCATTTAGTGCTATAAGCTTTCCTCTTAACACAGCTTTTGCTAAATCCTGGAGATTTTGGTGTATTATGGCTCTCTTTTTATTTGTTTCAAATAATTTTTATTTCTGCCTTGACTTCACTGTTTACTCAAAAGTCATTCAGGAGCCAGTTGTTTAATTTCCATGTAGTTCTGTGGTTTTGAGAGATCTTTTTGGTATTAACTTTTATTTTGATTCACTGTGGTCTGAAAGTATGGTTAGTATAATTTTGATTTTTTAAAAAATTATTGAGACTTGCTTTATGGCCAAGCATGTGGCTTATCTTGGAGTATGTTCCATGTACAGATGAAAAGAATGTATATTCTGTGGTTGATGGGTGAAGAATTCTTCAGGTGTTGATTAGGTACAATTGGTCAAGGGTTGAGTTTATGTCCAGAATTTGTTAGTTTTCTGCATTGATGATCTGTTCAATGCTGTCAGTGGAGTGTTGAAATCTACTACTATTATTGTGTGGCTGTCTAAGTCTTTCCATAGGTCTAGAAGTACTTGTTTTATGAATCTGGGTGCTTGGGATACATATATATTTAAGATATACATGCAATTCAGTTATTAACTATGTACAAAAAGAGCCCCATTAGGCTAACAGCAGACATCTCTGCAGAAACCTAACAGGTAAGGAGATACTGGAGGCCTATTTTCAGCATTCTTAAAGGAAATAAATAGGCCCCCAATCTCTCCTCACTTGTAAGGTTTCTGGAGTCTGCTGTTAGCCTAATGAAGTTCTCTTTGTATGTGATCTGACCTTTTTCTCTAGCCGCCTTTAAGATTTATTTTTCCTTAGCATTGACTTTGGACAGTCTGGTGATTATATGCCTCGGTGATGTTTGTTTTGTATAGTATCTCATAGATGTTCCCTGAATTTCTTGTATCTGGGATACAAGATTGGGATACATATATTTTTAAGATATACATGCAGTTCAGTTATTAATTATGTACAAAGAGAACCCCTTTAGGCTAACAGCAGACATCTCAGCAGAAACCTTACAAGTGAGGAGAGACTGGGGGCCTATTTTCAGCATTCTTAAATAAAATAAAAGGGCCCCAATCTCTCTTCACTTGTAAGGTTTCTGCTGTCTGCTGTTAGCCTAATGATGTTCTCTTTGTACATGACCTGACCTTTTTCTCTAGCTGCCTTTAAGATTTTTTTCCTTAGCATTGACCTTGGACAGTCTGGTGACTATATGCCTTGGTGATGTTTGTTTTGTATAGTAGCTTACTGGTGTCCCCTAATTTCTTGTATCTGGATGTCTACTTCTCTAGCAAAATTAAGAAAGTTTTCTTGAATTATTCCATCTAAAATATTTTCCAGGTTGTTCACTTTTTCTCTTTCTCTCTCAGGAATGGCAATAATTTGTAGGTTTGGTCACTTTACATAATCCAATATTTCTTGAAGACTTTGTTCTTTTTTAAAAAAATTCTTTTTTTCTTCATTTTTATCCAACTGGGTCACTTCAAAAGACTAGTCTTCAAGCTCTCAAAATTTTTCTGCTGCTAGGTCCAGTCTATTGATAAAGCTTTCAATTATATTTTGAAAATCCTTAAGTAAGTTATTCAATTCCAAAAGCTCTGATTGATTTTTTTAAAAAAATATATATTTACCTCTTTCTTCATTTCCTGGATTGCTTTAGAAGTGTCTTTGTGTTGATTTTCAACATTGTCTTGGATCTCAGTGAGCTTCCTTGTAATTCATGCTCTGAATTCTTTATCTGTCATTCCCGAGTTCCCATTTTGGCTAATGGCTATTGCTGGACAGGAAGTGAAAATCTTGGTGGTGTTACTACAATCAGATTTTTCATGGTGCCAGAATTTATGCACTGGTTCCCTCACATCTAGAGACTCTGGCACTTCTAATATTTGTAATTATTTTTGTGTGGGTAGGACTTTTTTTCTTTCTTTACCTATAATGCTATAGTTATTTTTTTTCTCTTTCCCTCCCCAACCCTCCCTACCAGCTGGTGTGACTACAGAGAATGCTGAGTAGCATCTTTTGGTCTTTAGGCTTTGCTTCTATAGCCCTATGCACTTCTTTCAGCAGTTTTTATATTCAGCTGTGGAGTTTGACCTACAAGCCCATGGATCACACTTATAGGTAAGAGCTGGCTGTGACCCACATAGCTGGGTATGTACTTGATCTTTGACACTGGCAGAAGCTCTCTGTTGCCTCAGGCAATTAGCTGATTCATGGACTGTATAGCAGTCTAAGGTTCCTGCTCAGCCCTGGGAGGGTAGGAGTCCTAAAGGGCAGGCCTGGACAGGGCATGCCCATTTACAGGTCCTCCTATTTCAGGCACAGGCACCAATTCTGAGGGAGAATCCAGTGGGCAGCCACCAAGTACCCACAGGTGTGCCTAGTCATGGAACTGGGAAACCACCTTGACTCCAAGTTCTCTGCAGAGGGATGGGGGATGGCTTAAAATCCTAGCCCAAGAGAGTAAGCCCTCCAAATGCCTGGAGATCTGCCTGAACATGGAGCAGAGAGGGACCCCCTGCATGAATATCTCTGCACAGAGGATTTGGGGTAACTCAGACTGCTAAACCAGGCAATCAGATCCTCTGAATGGCTAGAGATCTGCCTGGGCATGAGCAGAGAGAGCCTCCCTGCACCAAGATCTCTGCATAGGCATGGTGGGGCAGGCCAAGCTGCTGATTCAGATGAGCAGTGCTCTAAATGCCTGGAGATCTTCCCGCATGTGTAGCAGAGAGGGCTTCTCTGCACCAAGATCTTTTTAATCAACCAGATGACATCATGGGGGCTGTTTGCCAGTGTTCTCGTCTCTGGGATCTGGTAAACTTTTAGCTTAGTTATTGGAACACTAATTGCCACATGATAACATATAGCAAGTTCTGAGTTACAAAGATTTTGAACCAAGTCTTCCTCACTCAATTTAGTTGGTTAACAATCCAATAACATATATAAAGGAAAGAAAAAAGATACACCTATAGACATACATAACAGAAATTTAACAGTAGGAAATTCAAATATGCTAGATTCATTTGCTAGTGGTTTTTTTTTCTTAATTTTTTTGTTTTATAAGAGACAGGGTCTCTTTATGTTGTCCAGGCTGGTCTTGAACTCCTGGCCTTAACTGATCCTTTTGTCAGCCTCCTGAGAAGCTGGGATTACAGGCGCATACCACCATGCTCAGCTGGTGGATTCATTTTTGACAGCTGAAGCACATATAAAAGATTTGAATAATAAACTAATATAATTTATTTACTGGCTATATCAAACTGTTATATCTGACATATAAAAAAGTACCCTTTTTTTCCAAACCTCTGTGAAAGATAAGTTTTAGATGATCATCTATTAGATCTTAAAAAAATCTTAATATATTAAAAAGTAAAACCAGAAGACCAACACAGTGATTTCCACTATATCCATGCAATGAAACTAAAATTTAATAACTTAAAGCAATAAAAATATTACACACAAATTAGGAATTTGTAAATACTATTGCAATATTGGAATAAAACGATTTAAAGCATACAAAAGACAAAAAAACCATTTAGAATGTATGATAATAAGAAAACTATATATCACAATTTATAGAATGTGTTCAAAACCATAGTCAAAAGAAAATTAATAACATTAAAATGAGACATAAATACAAATAAATAGAATTATAATTATATAATCATATCCAAATAATGCACATCATTACATAATTATTATTTAATATATATTACATGATCATATAATATATAATCATTTACAACACATTATATATCATACTTATTAATAATAAATATAGTATTCTATGTAAAAATCACAAGAAAAATAAACTTACAGCATGCAGTAGAAAAACAAATATAGACAAATTTAAAGATTAGTAAGTAATAAAAAACCTAATTGATAAATTTGAGGCAGGATCTTGAAGAGATTTTAAAAAGTGACATATGTTCAGCAAGAATTTTAACGAAAGTGAAAAAGAAACTAAATTTATGATGTTACAAGCTAGGAAGAGAATATAAGTGCTGTTCTTTACATATATTTGTAAGTGAATACTATGCAAAACTTCATAATAACAAATTTGGAAGTCTTAAAAAATAAAGACTTTTCTAAAAATATACGTATCAGTAAAACTGGCAGAGAATTTTGACCAAATATATTATAGCTTAAAAGAAATTTAACCAGGGAGAATTAAAATTGTCAAAGAACTACATCCAAGAAAAAAATAAGAAAATTTCAACTATAATGTCCTCACACATTCAAGAATAGATTAACTACTAGATGTTTTAAGTGTTTCCTGCACAAGTACAAAAAAAGAAAGCTTTTCCAAGTTATTTTTTCCTCAATTATAAGTGGGAGCTAAACAATGGGTACAAATGGTTGCACAGAGTAGAAAAACAGACATTGGACACACCCAGTGGTGGGAGGGTGGCAGTGGGGTAACATAGGGTACAATGTACACTATTTGGATAATGAGCAGATGAAAAGCCCAGACTTCACCGGTATGCAATATATTCATGTAAAACAACTATACTTTTATCCATAAATCTGTAAAAATTAAAAATTAAAAAATTTAATTAAAAACATACAAGATGCTTTAAAAAATAAAATCAGTATAATTCAGATTTTAATTTTAGAAATTTAGCGTGAACAAAGTTCACATGTAGATCATTATTACTTATGAATGTTAGCTAAATAACTAAATATTTACAAACATATTTATCAATATAATGTGATATAAATATGTAAGATTTACTTGAAATATTGTTACAGTATCCTTGGGTGTTGCTTTGCCAGCTGGAAATCTCTGTGGCCAGTGGCGCCTTTGCCTGAGTTTTGCTTGGGCCTGCTGGGCCCACCTGGCCTGGCAGGCTGTGCTCAGCATGTGCTACTGGCCTGTATCCCATACTTGCTAAGGGTGAGCAAAGCAGCAAGAGATGCGTGAGCAAGCGAACACTGGGACTGGCTACTGCACACAGCCAGTCATGCTAGCTGTGGTGGGGTGGGCAGCTGCAGGTGCCAGCCTGGGTGCCAGCTCACTGAGAGGCTGTGGTTGGATGAGGTGTACCACTAACAGCTTCCACTTGGAAGCTTGGAGATGCCAGGAACCACAGAGTCCCAAAGAGGGTGTCACACCCCTGGGTCAGGGAGCTCCTAAGTCTGGGATCCCTAAAAAGGCACAGCTCTTCTCTCCTCTCTTCTCTTCTTCTTGTCATCCACAATGTGGCAAGCATGGGGTATGTTTCAGCCCTGTTTGCGTTACTGCTCTTTCAGCCCCACCATTTGGCAGGTCTCAAGTTCTTATCCCGTGTACAGGAAGAATGAGGTACGTAGAAAAGAGGAGAGTGAATAAAGTAAAGAGGAGCTTTGTTGAGTGATAGACCAGCTCAGAAGAGACCCACAGTGGGTAGATCCTCTCCACAGCCAGGGTATCTCTGTGAGTATTCAGCTCTCGGCAGACTGGAGACCCTGGAATGGGTAGCTCCTCTCCAGAGGCAGGTCATCCCATTGAGTATACATTTCTCAGCAGAGAGGAGACCCTGGAGTGTGTAGCTCCTCTCTATAGACAAGTTGTCCTATCAAGTGTTCATCTCTCAACAGAGAGAAGACCTTGGAATGGATAGCTCCTCTCTACAGCTGTTAGTCCCATCATCTGCTGAGCTATCAGCATAGAGGAGACCCTGGAGGGGTAGCTCTTCTCCGCAGGCAGGAAGTCCCAACATCACTTCAAGTCTGGCTGAGTCCAGGGATTTTATGGGCTTAAAAGGGGGGAAGTGCATGCTGATTAGCCCCCGTGCAGCCATGGGTTGGCCCAGAAAAATCACCATAAGTTCCCACTCCTGTCTGTGGGACTGGCAGCCTGGCCCCCTTTAGGCCTTCCCAAGCTTGAAGGTGGGGCTTCACCAGGGACCCGCCCCTTTCTGCTCAGGAGCTTGTCTGCCTCCTGCCTCTGTTTGTGCATGGGGTGCCAGCTGTTTCTGCATGGGGTGCCAGCAGGCCACGGCTGGGCTGCCCTTAGCACCCCCTCAGCCTCCCTCCTGTGCTCCTCAGTGTCCAAAGTGTGAAGGGGCCAAAGCAGCAGGGGGCTGGCATGTCAGTGCTGCTCCGAGGGTGTGTACATCCAGCTGGGTTGCAACAGTGGCCAGGCTTGGCCTCAATTTTGCTCTGAGATCCAAGTGGGCACTGGAGAGAAGTCAGGCAGCAGAAATGGCACTTCTGAGCCTGTGGAGGGAGGGAGGCCTTCCTGGGTCCCTGAGAGTTCAGAGATGCCTTAGTCTGCAGCTGCAGCTTGGGTGGCTGCAGCTGTGTCTGAGAGGGTGGGGATCCTGCCTGCTCCTGGCCCCCAAGAGCACAGGGATGCCTGGGTCCCCAGCTGTGGCTGGGTGGCTGCAGCTGTGACTGGGGAGCACTAGGCTCCCACCCTGCCAACTCAGAAGGGGGTGGGGTTTCTGCCTGTTCCCGGCTCCTGCTGGCTCCATGGAGCACACGGCCCTGGCCGGGCATCCCTCACTGCATCTGGCATAATGGCAGCAGCCACTCCAGGTGAGACACTGCTGCCATCATTATGGTAGGGCTAATTCCTATTAATAAATTAATAATTCATCAGATTAAGAGGTCAATAGAAAAAATATTTATCATTGACTACACAGTAGAAAATATAATGGATGAAAATACAATAATCATTATTGATCAAAAAACAAAACAATGAAACCTAACTAAAATAAGAATAAAAGAATTTTTTAAAATCTATCTCAATCTGGAAGCTGGCATCATGCTTTTAAAAAAATGAAATTAGAAGAAAGATATAGAAGTTTAGCCCTACTATTATTTAACATAATCCCAGAATTGTTCTCTAATGTAATTAGTCAAGAATATAAAATTAGAGATATAAATATTAAACATAATTAAATGTTATGATTTATGATTCCTATGGTGGTTTATATAGCGAATCAGTTAAGATGGCACATGTGTAAAGCAAGAACAATTATAGGCATGACAAAAAAATCTGCATTCAAAATATGCTCCAAATTGAAAACTTATGGTTTAGGGGATAACTTGACAAAGGCATTTTATAAAGGAATTCTTAGAACAAACTTTGAAAATCACTGGAAAATATGGGTAAAAAGAGTGATGGAGGAAATCTCTGCTAGTTATTAAAATACATTATAAAGTTAAAATAATTTAAAAATTAATATGTTAGTGTCAGAATAGAAAGTAAGCAACTGGAACAGGAAAAAAGTTTAGATATAGCTTTGTGTGTGTGTGTGTGTGTGTGTGTGTGTGTGTGTGTGTGTGTGTATTTATTTCTCAATCCCTTTTGAAGTCTCAATGAATTTCTACTTGAAATATTCAACAAAAACTTAAAATTATGCATCTTCTTTGATTTAGCAATTTCACATATAAGAATTTAGCCTAAGGGGGAGAATCAGAAAATGTGTCAAAATGTATATACAAGGATAATTATCTGTCTTATTTGTAATGCAACAAGTGAAAATAATTAATGATTCATAAAAAACATGGAAATTTATCATTGGAATTCTATGGCTATTAAAATAGTGATATAAATGTACAACTTTTGAAAGGTAAAGATGTCTACTTTGTACTACTAAGTGTATAAGCAAGTATATTTCAGTCTGATTGCATTTTGTAAAGATAGAATCAGCACATATATATTTTTAAAAGTCTGAAAGGAGAGCACATGGGATAGAGATGATGAAAATGTTTTATTTTCTTTCTATAGTTTCAGGTGCTTTTATAGTAAGGTATTTTTAGTCTTATTGTGTTAGACTATTCTTGCATTGCTATAAAGAAACACACAAGACTGGGTGATTCATGAAGAGAAGAAGTTTAATTGGCTCAAGTTTCTGCAGTTTGTACTAGCATGGTCCCAGCATCTGCTTGGCTTCTGGGGAGGCCTCAGGGAGTTTTTACTTATGGTGGAAGGTGAAGCAGAAAGCAGGCAGGTCATGTGGCCAGGGAAAGAGTAAAAGAGAGAGTAAGGGGGAGCAGTTGCCCCATAGTTTAAAACAATCAGATCAGATTTCATGAGAACTCACTATAGCAAAGACAGTCCCAAGCTATGAGGTATCCAATCCCATGAGCAAAATACCTCCCACCAGGCCCTACCTCCAACATTGTGGATTACATTTCAGCATGAGATTAGGGGAGACAAATATCCAAACTATACCACCTATAATCATAAAAATATTATTGGTTGGTATAATTTAAGAGTAATGAGGAAGTCATTTATCTATTTCTCCTTTCTCCAGCTCCTTCTTTAACTTCATTCAATGTATTTCCAAAGTGTCACTCTAGCATTCTTAAAAAGGAAATGGTGATGTGACATGAAGAGGAGGCCAGGACAGAGTTACATTGCAGGATATTTTTCCTGAGCTCCTGTAAATAACTGTTATCCTTGGATATTCCTGGAAATATCTGGAAAGACTTGTGAATAAAAAGAATGCACTGAAACATGTGAGAGCTTATACATACTGGTGTCTTGATGCTAACTTTACCTTGACTGCTTTTATATTCAAATTCTATTTGTGCATAAGACATATAGGTAATTCATATATGAAAGTCATCATTTCTCCTAATTGCACACCCATGTACCTATCTAAAAAAAACTTTAAGTCATCAAAATATAGAGTTGCTTTAATGTTTGAATGGTATAAAACAAAAGTACACTCTCAATGATAAATTATCTTTTTTATTTTATTTTATTTTATTATTATTATACTTTAAGTTTTAGGGTACATGTGCACAATGTGCAGGTTAGTTACATATGTATACATGTGCCATGCTGGTGTGCTGCACGCATTAACTCGTCATTTAGCATTATGTATGTCTACTAATGCTATCCCTTACCCCTCCCCCCACCCCACAACAGTCTCCAGAGTGTGATGTTCCCTTTCCTGTGTCCATGTGTTCTCATTGTTCAATTCCCACCTATGAGTGAGAACATGCAGTATTTGGTTTTTTGTCCTTGGGATAGTTTACTGAGAATGATGATTTCCAATTTCATCCATGTCCCTACAAAGGACATGAACTCATCATTTTTTATGGCTGCATAGTATTCCATGGTGTATATGTGCCACATTTTCTTAATCCAGTCTATCATTGTTGGACATTTGGATTGGTTCCAAGTCTTTGCTATTGTGAATAGTGCCGCAATAAACATACGTGTGCATGTGTCTTTATAGCAGCATGATTTATAGTCCTTTGGGTATATACCCAGTAATGGAATGGCTGGGTCAAATGGTATTTCTAGTTCTAGATCCCTGAGGAATCGCCACACTGACTTCCACAATGGTTGAACTAGTTTACAGTCCCACCAACAGTGTAAAAGTGTTCCTATTTCTCCACATCCTCTCCAGCACCTGTTGTTTCCTGACTTTTTAACGATTGCCATTCTAACTGGTGTGAGATGGTATCTCATTGTGGTTTTGATTTGCATTTCTCTGATGGCCAGTGATGGTGAGCATTTTTTCATGTGTTTTTTGGCTGCATAAATGTCTTCTTTTGAGAAGTGTCTGATCATGTCCTTCGCCCACTTTTTGATGGGGTTGTTTGTTTTTTTCTTGTAAATTTGTTGGAGTTCATTGTAGATTCTGGATATTAGCCCTTTGTCAGATGAGTAGGTTGTGAAAATTTTCTCCCATTTTGTAGGTTGCCTGTTCACTCTGATGGTAGTTTGTTTTGCTGTGCAGAAGCTCTTTAGTTTAATTGATCCCGTTTGTCAATTTTGGCTGTTGTTGCCATTGCTTTTGGTGTTTTAGACATGAAGTCCTTGCCCATGCCTATGTCCTGAATGGTAATGCCTAGGTTTTCTTCTAGGGTTTTTATGGGTTTAGGTCTAACATTTAAGTCTTTAATCCATCTTGAATTGATTTTTGTATAAGGTGTAAGGAAGGGATCCAGTTACAGCTTTCTACATATGGCTAGCCAGTTTTCCCAGCACCATTTATTAAATAGGGAATCCTTTCCCCATTGCTTGTTTTTCTCAGGTTTGTCAAAGATCAGATGGTTGTAGATGTGTGGTATTATTTCTGAGGGCTCTGTTCTGTTCCATTGGTCTATCTCTCTGTTTTGGTACCAGTACCATGCTGTTTTGGTTACTGTAGCCTTGTAGTATAGTTTGAGGTCAGGTAGTGTGATGCCTCCAGCTTTGTTCTTTTTGCTTAGGATTGTCTTGGCAATGCAGGCTCTCTTTTTGGTTCCATATGAACTTTAAAGTAGTTTTTTCCAATTCTGTGAAGAAAGTCATTGGTAGCTTGATGGGGATGGCATTGAATCTATAAATTACCTTGGGCAGTATGGCCATTTTCACGATATTGATTCTTCCTACCCATGAGCATGGAATGTTCTTCCATTTCTTTGTATCCTCTTTTATTTCATTGAGCAGTGGTTTGTAGTTCTCCTTGAAGAGGTCCTTCATGTCCCTTGTAAGTTGGATTCCTAGGTATTTTATTCTCTTTGAAGCAATTGTGAATAGGAGTTCACTCATGATTTGGCTCTCTGTTTGTCTGTTGTTGGTGTATAAGAATGCTTGTGATTTTTGTACATTGATTTTGTATCCTGAGACTTTGCTGAAGTTGCTTATCATCTTAAGATTTTGGGCTGAGACGATGGGGTTTTCTAGATATACAATCATGTCATCTGCAAACAGGAACAATTTGACTTCCTCATTTCCTAATTGAATACCATTTATTTCCTTCTCCTGCCTAATGGCCCTGGCCAGAACTTCCAACACTATGTTGAATAGGAGTGGTGAGAGAGGGCATCCCTGTCTTGTGCCAGTTTTCAAAGGGAATGCTTCCAGTTTTTGCCCATTCAGTATGATATTGGCTGTGGGTTTGTCATAGATAGCTCTTATTATTTTGAGATACGTCCCATCAATACCTAATTTATTGAGAGTTTTTAGCATGAAGCGTTGTTGAATTTTGTCAAAGGCCTTTTCTGCATCTATTGAGATAATCATGTGGTTTTTGTCTTTGGTTCTGTTTATATGCTGGATTACATTTATTGATCTGCGTATATTGAACCACCCTTGCACCCCAGGGATGAAGCCCACTTGATCATGGTGGATAAGCTTTTTGATGTGCTGCTGGATTCGGTTTGCCAGTATTTAATTGAGGATTTTTGCATCAATGTTCATCAAGGATACTGGTCTAAAATTCTCTTTTTTGGTTGTGTCTCTGCCCGGCTTTGGTATCAGGATGATGCTGGCCTCATAAAATGAGTTAGGGAGGATTCCCTCTTTTTCTATTGATTGGAATAGTATCAGAAGGAATGGTACCAGTTCCTCCTTGTACCTCTGGTAGAATTCGGCTGTGAGTCCATCTGGTCCTGGACTCTTTTTGGTTGGTAAGCTATTGATTATTGCCACAATTTCAGAGCCTGTTATTGGTCCATTCAGAGATTCAACTTCTTCCTGGTTTAGTCTTGGGAAAGTGTATGTGTCGAGGAATTTATCCATTTCTTCTAGATTTTCTAGTTTATTTGTGTAGAGCTGTTTGTAGTATTCTCTGATGGTAGTTTGTATTTTTGTGGGATCGGTGGTGATATCCCCTTTATCATTTTTTATTGCATCTATTTGATTCTTCTCTCTTTTCTTATTAGTCTTGCTAGTGGTCTATCAATTTTGTTGATCCTTTCAGAGAACCAGCTCCTGGATTCATTAATTTTTTGAAGGTTTTTTTTTTTGTCTCTATTTCCTTCATTTCTGCTCTGATTTTAGTTATTTCTTGCCTTCTGCTAGCTTTTGAATGTGTTTGCTCTGGCTTTTCTAGTTCTTTTAATTGTGATGTTAGGGTGTCAATTTTGGATCTTTCCTGCTTTCTCTTGTGGGCATTTAGTGCTATAAATTTCCCTCTACACACTGCTTTGAATGTGTCCCAGAGATTCTGGTATGTTGTGTCTTTGTTCTCATTGGTTTCAAAGAACATCTTTATTTCTGCCTTCATTTCGTTATGTACCCAGTAGTCATTCAGGAGCAGGTTGTTCAGTTTCCATGTAGTTGAGCGGTTTTGAGTGAGTTTCTTAATCCTGAGTTCTAGTTTGATTGCACTGTGGTCTGAGAGACAGTTTGTTATAATTTCTGTTCTTTTACATTTGCCGAGGAGAGCTTTACTTCCAACTATGTGGTCAATTTTGTAATAGGTGTGGTGTGGTGCTGAAAAACATGTATATTCTGTTGATTTGGGGTGGAGAGTTCTGTAGATGTCTATTAGGTCTGCTTGGTGCAGAGCTGAGTTCAAGTCCTGGGTATCCTTGTTGACTTTCTGTCTCGTTGATCTGTCTAATGTTGACAGTGGGGTGATAAATTCTCCCATTATTATTGTGTGGGAGTCTAAGTCTCTTTGTAGGTCACTCAGGACTTGCTTTATGAATCTGGGTGCTCCTGTATGGGGTGCATATATATTTAGGATAGTTAGCTCTTCTTGTGGAATTGATTCCTTTACCATTATGTAATGGCCTTCTTTGTCTCTTTTGATCTTTGTTGGTTTAAAGTCTGTTTTATCAGAGACTAGGATTGCAACCCCTGCCTTTTTTTGTTTTCCATTTGCTTGGTAGATCTTCCTCCATCCTTTTATTTTGAGCCTATGTGTGTCTCTGCACGTGAGATGGGTTTCCTGAATACAGCACACTGATGGGTCTTGACTCTTTATCCAATTTGCCAGTCTGTGTCTTTTAATTGGAGCATTTAGTCCATTTACATTTAAAGTTAATATAGTTATGTGTGAATTTGATCCTGTCATTATGATGTTAGCTGGTTATTTTGCTCATTAGTTGATGCAGTTTCTTCCTAGCCTCGATGGTCTTTACAATTTGGCATGATTTTGCAGTGGCTGGTACTGGTTTTTCCTTTCCATGTTTAGTGCTTCCTTCAGGAGCTCTTGTAGGCAGGCCTGGTGGTGAGAAAATCTCTCAGCATTTGCTTGTCTGTAAAGTATTTTATTTCTTCTTCACTTATGAAGCTTAGTTTGGCTGGATATGCAATTCTGGGTTGAAAATTCTTTTCTTTAAGAATGTTGAATGTTGGCCCCCCACTCTCCTCTGGCTTGTAGAGTTTCTACTGTGAGATCCGCTGTTAGTCTGATGGGCTTCCCTTTGTGGGTAACCCGAACTTCCTCTCTGGCTGCCCTTAACTTTTTTTCCTTCATTTCAACTTTGGTGAATCTGACAATTATGTGTGTTGGAGTTGCTCTTCTCGAGGAGTATCTTTGTGGCATTCTCTGTATTTCCTGAATCTGAATGTTGGCCTGCCTTGCTAGATTGGGGAAGTTCTCCTGGATAATATCCTGCAGAGTGTTTTCCAACTTGGTTCCATTCTCCCCATGACTTTCAGGTACACCAATCAGACGTAGATTTGATCTTCTCACATAGTCCCATACTTCTTGGAGGCTTTGTTCATTTCTTTTTATTCTTTTTTCTCTAAACTTCCCTTCTCGCTTCATTTCATTCATTTCATCTTCCATCACTGATACCCTTTCTTCCAGTTGATCGCATCGGCTCCTGAGACTTCTGCATTCTTCACATAGTTCTCGAGCCTTGGCTTTCAGCTCCATCAGCTCCTTTAAGCACTTCTCTGTATTGGTTATTCTAGTTATACATTCGTCTAAGTTTTTTTGAAGGTTTTTAACTTCTTTGCCTTTGGTTTGAATTTCCTCCTGTAGCTCAGAGTAGGTTGATCGTCTGAAGCCTTCTTCTCTCAACTCGTCAAAGTCATTCTCCGTCTAACTTTGTTCCATTCCTGGTGAGGAACTGCATTCCTCTGGAGGAGAAGAGGCACTCTGCTTTTTAGAGTTTCCAATTTTTCTGTTGTGTTTTTTCCCCATCTTTGTGGTGTTATCCACTTTTGCTCTTTGATGATGGTGATGTACAGATGGGTTTTTGGTGTGGATGTCCTTTCTGTTTGTTAGTTTTCCTTCTAATTCTAACAGACAGGACCCTCAGCTGCAGGTCTGTTGGAGTTTGCTAGAGGTCCACTCCAGACCCTGTTTGCCTGGGTATCAGCAGCGGTGGCTGCAGAACAGCGGATTTTCGTGAACCGCAAATGCTGCTGTCTGATCATTCCTCTGTAATTTTTGTCTCAGAGGAGTATCCGGCCGTGTGAGGTGTCAGTCTGCCCCTACTGGGGGGTGCCTCCCAGTGAGGCTGCTTGGGGGTCGGGGTCAGGGACCCACTTGAGGAGGCAGTCTGCCCATTCTGAGATCTCCAGCTGCGTACTGGGAGAACCACTGCTCTCTTCAAAGCTGTCAGACAGGGACATTTAAGTCTGCAGAGGTTACCGCTGTCTTTTTGTCTGTGCCCTGCCCCCAGAGGTGGAGCCTACAGAGGCAGGCAGGCCTCCTTGAGCTGTGGTGGGCTCCACCCAGTTCGAGCTTCCCGGGTGCTTTGTTTACCTAAGCAAGCCTGGGCAATGGCGGGCGCCCCTCCCTGAGCCTCGCTGCTGCCTTGCAGTTTGATCTCAGGCTGCTGTGCTAGCAATCAGCGAGACTCCATGGGCATAGGACCCTCCAAGCCATGTGCGGGATATAATCTCCTGGTGCGCCGTTTTTTAAGCCCGTCGGAAAAGCGCAGTATTAGGATGGGAGTGACCCGATTTTCCAGGTGCCGTCTGTCACCCCTTTCTTTGACTAGGAAAGGGAACTCCCTGACCCCTTGCGCTTCCCGAGTGAGGCAACGCCTCGCCCTGCTTCGGCTCGCGCATGGTGCGCTGCACCCACTGTCCTGCACCCACTGTCTGGCACTCCCTAGTGAGATGAACCTGGTACCTCAGATGGAAATGCAGAAATCACCCGTCTTCTGCGTCGCTCACGCTGGGAGCTGTAGACCAGAGCTGTTCCTATTCGGCCATCTTGGCTGCCAGACCTCAATGATAAATTATCTTGACAAAAAAGCAATTAGGTAAATTTAAACTCCAGTATTACAATCACCAATGTAAAATATGCATACTTGCTTTATTTTAAAAGAAAAAAAAGCCACTTGTGGAGCAATAGGTTCAAGAATAGGTCTAAGAATGAGGAAGAAAGGGTCATTCATGTATAGTTTAAATGATTAGGCCAAACCAATTATAAATTTTAAAGAATTGAAACCCTTTTAATGGGGTATAGTAGTACCTGAATTACCTCTGGCTTCCTAAAACCAGACTTAAGTAAAAAAAAAAAAAAAAGACTCATAGCATTAACAATACATGCATTTATAAAGCTGCATTTTATTGCTAATGTTTTAAATTGGTATTCCATTGTTAATGCTGAATGAATCTGTAAAAGTAATAATATTCAGAATGATGCAAAAATTAGCAGGCATATTTTGAGAAACCATCTATATGGGAACAAAAGAAAAAGCACTTAAATTGACAAGTCTGAAAGAACATTGATAATATTTAAAACTACTTTATATATAGGTATTGTTTATATTTTTATTGTAAAATAAATATATGTACATTATTAAAATTTAGAAAATAAAAAAGCATAAAGAAGAAAAAATCTTTCATACTCTCACTGTTATAATTGATGTTTTTATATTATTATATATTGATTATATAAATATTAACAATTTTCCTTCCTGTCCTTTTTCTTTTTTAAATATACTGCCCCCCCAAAATTGAGATCATATTCTACATTGATTTTATTTTGCTTAGATTTACTTAAGCATAACAAATGCTTATATGTTTATATCATATTAAATATTTCCCCAAGCCATAAAAATTCCTTCAACTACATTGTGTTTGTTGTTTTATATTCCACCTTTCGCATGTATCCTAATACATTTAAACATTTCCATAAAGTCAGACATTTGGGTTTGTTTCCAGTTTTTCAGTATTATAAATAACACTTCAATAAACAATATTATACATACATTTTTGTCCACATTTCTAATCTTTTCCTTAGGAAAATTTTCTGAAAGTAAAATTTCAAAGTAAAAGGATATGAAATTTCATAGATTCTAGACACTTCATTCCAGAGTCTTTATCAGTTTACACTCACAAATGTGCCTGACAAAAACACGGGGGGATTTTTGTAAAGAATAGATCCTATTTTGTACCAAGAGTATCTGATAACATCCATACAAGTTTCCATAAGGTTATGTATTCAACAACAAGGGCAGTTTCCCTAAAGAAAAGATGAAGAAATTTTTATTTCTTCCCCCAAACAAATCGTTGCAATTTCCTTTTGAGGTGTCAACTCTCCCCCTCTTTGTTTTGTTTTGTTTTGTTTTCTCTAGCTGTGGAAATCTCATCCAAAGAGGCTATGTGAAGTCTGAACTAATTCATCTTCCACATATGACTTACTGCTTCCTACCACCAGGCAGAATAAATTGTGTTCCCAATTTAAATCTGTGTGTTCCTAACCAAAGAAGGCATCTCAATGTGATGGAAAGAAAATCAACTCTGCCTTGGGAAAAGAGAGTTCCAGGCTCTCCTCTAGCACACTTGAGGTTAAATCCTCTGAGGCTGAGCTTTTACATTCCCAGGCTAATCATACCATTTCACAAGATTATTATAAAAATTAGAAAATAATGAGAAGGTTAGTAGACTCTAATATTAATTAGCACTGAACGCTGTCTTTATTTTGATGAGGTATGAGTAAAAGAGCCAAAAAAAGTTAGATCTAAAACCAAATTACATCCTAAGTGGATTTAGTTCTAAATTCATTTACAACCAAAATAATTCACTCCCATTCCTTAGGTAAATTGAAATTCACACCCATTCCTTAGTTAACATGAGCTGTACTTTGAAAACAAAAACATGAACGGACTTTTGAAGTTCAGAATTTCTTTACTTATGTCTTTTAAAAAATCTATGTCTAGAAGAAAAACACACATTGAGAAGACACTTTCAAAAGCCAGACATTATTACTAAATCATGTACACCACTTCTGCAAAGGTAGTTGCTTCATTTTATGTTAAGTTCTGTACCAAAACTTCACTGGAATTGATTTTTATTGCTTTAAAAACGAAGTCTATGTCTATTCAAATTGCTTCTAATACAACGTAGGCATGTAAAAAGTTTTCTATATTTTACTCCATTTTCTTTCTGTGATCTATAAAAAGGAAATTTAGGGCTTACAATTTTTCTGTAATGGTTGGAAGACTGGAATGAAAGAGATATTTTCTGAGCTGCACCAAACTGTTAAAATGTAGTCAATTTCAGCAACAATTGTATCCTTAATGAGATTTAAGAGGAAGGAAAGGGATTGTGAATAATTTTGGCACTGTCTTGTCTTTCACCAGTTGCTGCTAATCTTTTGAAAGGTTTTCTATTTTTGACCTACATTCAGATGAACCCTGCTGCTTGACAAAGCTTGTTTTCAAGTTTGATTCACAAGAGCATTGCAGGGACTCCAAGGATTGAAGGTAATTCTCCTAGAAATATAAAAGTTGCAGTTGGATAATTAACTACTTCCACAGGAAACTTGAAGTACCTAGAAATCTGACTTTCCAGGACAGCATCATTCTATTGGTAGAGTGGAGGAAACAAAGCCTCTATCTCAGCATGCTCTTCACTGAAAACTGAAGTCAGTAGCCTGTGGGGCCGAGTCAATGGATCAGTGGGGCATGAGAAAGCTAAGACAAACCCTGGGAAACAAGATGCAATTACTCTGTGTCAAAACCAACCTCAGGACTCAAAATACTGATGTTTGAATGATCCCTGCAAACCACATTTCTTGCAAGTGTCAGTTGTAAAATGGTGGACTTATGACTTGAATACTTGCTGGCTTAAGACTCCTACTTTATGACTACTTCTGAGGGACTATGCTCCATTTCCTTTCCCATGTTTGTAATGTGAAAGGTCCACTTTACCTATCACCATGTCTCTGAGAGACTTCTCTGAATTCTCAGTTTTTTATACCATTTAAATAAATGTGATATTCCATTCGACTTCAATGTTGTCATAATTATTTGGGGACACCAATAGACTACATTATCACTAGATAATAGATAAATTAATGTTTAGTAAATCACATAACTAGGATTCTATACTATTATGTACACAAATGGAACTTGCAGATTAACATTCCTTCTTTCATGATCAATGTTGTAAATGTTTTCTGGCTTCTCTCTATAGGTTTCCAAGGAGGTGCCTTAGGTTGCAGATCTCTGGTTAATGACCAGATTCAACCTATCCATGAGAGAAGTTCCACTTTATCTTTTAAATACAGTGCTTTCCTGAAATATTTCTTTTGAAATAAGTGTTCTACTCCAGACAAAACAAAACAAACAAAAACAACCAGCACTAACTACCTACAACTCTTTTAGTAGTTTTAACTGATATTTAACTCTATATTTGTATTCAGGAGATGTGTATTGCTGTTGTTCATTTTCAGTTTTAGATTTTTTTTTTCAGTCCCAGTCTAGTCAAGAGATAGAAATCATACCAACTGGTTCATCAGAAAAAAATTAATACAAATAATTGTTAACCAGATATAAATAATAATTAGCTAAGTAACTGCAAAGGCTAAAAAGAAAATTAAGTTACCAAAAAGGTACTGACTACACGAAGCAGTTACCCACCCTGTCGCTATTGGAACAGAGTGAAGAGGTTAGAATTGTTTGAAGTTTGGAAGGGGTGTCCCATGGGGTTGGAACTCAGATCTCTGAGGAGGGGATGCCAGCAGACTACTGGGTGTCTCTAAAGGCCCTTGCAATAAGACTGCTTTTGCAAGTCAGGATGAAACTCAAAACTGAATTTAACTGGAATTAAATGTTGTTGCTGAGGTGAAGAATATTATCTATTGTCTATGTATGAGGAAGATTTAATTCTCTTACATTCCACACCTCTCCATCCCCCTGCTTACCTTCGTCACTCCCTGCAACTCCTCTCCTCTCTAATATACACAGTCTATATTAATACACACCATAGTTACATCATTATCTCAGTTTAATCCATTATTTCAGTGTTTACATTATTTTGTCTTTGTAAATATTATTCACAGCTGAGCAACATAATGGACTATGAATAACTTATGAATGCAATATTTATCATCCTTGGAGTTAATAATTTCTTGGGTATTTTTTTCTTTGCCTGCTTGCTTTTCAGTGTTCTTCTCCTGGATGCACCCTCTGACTCTCTATACACAAATTCATCAGGTGATATATTTTTTTTTCTTTGATGCATACCTGTGGGTCCTCCTGCTCCATCTGGACTGGTTGTTCTGTAATCAGCAGTACAGTTGTCCTTGTGGGGTCCCCATTGCCACTGTCAGCTCTCAGTGTGGCTCTGCTTTTGTCTGTGGCCAGGGTTTCTGGTATACCTGATTTACTACAAGCATTCTGAAATTTCACAATAATATCCATTGAGGTGGTCTTTTTCCCCTTTTTCATGCTAAACCCTCAGTGGACCTTTCAATACTGAAATTCATAGCCTTATGTCTTGGAAATTTCTATTTTATTATTTCTCTGATAACCACAACCATCTCCATTTTATTTGTCCCTATCTTCTGGAATTCCTACTATCCATATATTAGAACTCCTTAAACAATTATCAAATTTTCTCTCATATTTTGAATCTGTCATTTTAGTTTAGTTTCTGGGAGATTTTTTTCTACTTTGTCTTCCAACTTTTCTACTTATTTTTAAATATTTTCTATCTCATGTTTAATAATCAAGATTTTTTGGAGGGCATTGTTTTGTAAACATTACTTTTGTACAACTTCTTCCATGGATGTTTTTAAATCTTTCTATAGTTCGTGAGCATATGCTTTAAATATTTTTTACTCTCCATCTCTATGTATTGGTCTATTCTCTGCTTTCTCTGAGTTGCTTTTCTGTTTGTTAGGTTTGTTTTCTGTTTTCATCTTTAAGATTTTCTTCAAATGTTGAGGCATCTTTGGAGTTGGTTCATATTTAAGAGCAAAACACTAGACAGCTGATTAGAAGCTCAGATACCCTCTAGTAGGCTTCACTGGAGAGTGATTGAGTGGGACATGGCCATTTTGCTGAGGGTAGGGTGCAAGTACCTTCCCTTAGACCAGTCTCTCTATAGGAAGGCTAGCAGGGATCTTGGCACCAGGTTGGGGAGCAGGGACTCTGACTAGAACCCATTGTGTTCCATATGACCTCTCCCTATCTCCCAATCTCCACATTCCAAAAGTGGGATCAGTACCCAAGGTTGATGTTCTAGTCCAGCCTTTCTTTATACTTAACTGTAATTGTACATGAGCAAGAAGGCGTCTAGATTACTAACTTAACTTATCCAGCCTTTCAGACATTCCTCATGTTTTCAGTCCATATTCTCCCATATGGCAATGTCAGGAACCTTTTGTTCCTGAGACTTTTCAGGGTATTGTGAGACACAAATAGGCTTTCTCAATACCCTGTCAAATTAATTACCATCAGTACATTTGCTTTCCAGCTATTAATATTTTGTTGACCTATCTTTTCTGCTGCAATTGCTGCTTCTATTTAATTTGCCTCTGTGAGTTTTTTACTTTATTCCTCCACTATCATTGTAGTGGAGAATTTGGAAGTAGCAGCATTAAAAGCAAATATCCAATCCACTCTCAGTCTACTGTAACAGAATTGTCAATTCAGCTTATTTAATGACTATTATTTTGCTAAGTATTTTTCTTTTTATTGAGTTAACAATTTGTGTTTAACTGTTTTACTAACATTTCAAATGTGGGTATTGACATGGAGTTTTTTTGTCATTTTCAGATAAATTTTAAGCCTTTTTAAAATTAATAATTATGGCCATATTTGTGTGGGTATATTTCAGAGTCTCAATTCTGTTCCATTTGTATGTTTGTCTTTATGCCAGTATCTTTATGCCAGTAACTTTGTAATGTGTTTTAAAATTAGAAAATGCAAAGCCTCCAGCTTTGTTTTTTCTCATGATTCTTTTGGCTGTATGAGGCCCTTTGTGAGTCCAAATAAATTTTAGGATTCTTTTTTCTATTTCTGTAAATATCATTGGGATTTTGATAGGGACCAGATTCAATCTGTAGATTCCCTTGGGTATGCAGACATTTTAAAAAATATTAAGTCTTCTGATTCATAAACACAACATCTTTCCATTTATTTGGCTCTTTTTTTCAATAACATTTGTAATTTTTCAGTATACAAATCTTTTATTTCCTTGGTTAAGTTTATTCTTATTTTATTCTTTTTGATGCATTTGTAAATGAAATTATCTTAATTTCTTTTTCAGATTTTTTATTGGTAGAGTATAGAAAAGCATTTACTTTTGTATGTTGATTTCATGTCCTCCAACTTTGCTATATTCTTTTATTAGTTCTAACGGATTATTGTGATGGAATTTTTAGGGTTTTCTACGTATAAGATTATGCCATCTCTGAAGAAGATAATTTTACTTCTTCCTCTCTGATTCAGATGCCTTTTATTTCTTTTTGTTGCCGAATTGCTCTGGCTAGTATTTCCAGTACAATGTTGAATAGAAGTAGTGAGAGTGAACATCCTTGTCTTGTTGCTGAGCTTAGAGGAGAGACTTTCAGCTTTTTATCATTGAGTAAAATGTTAGCTGTGGGATTCTAATATATGGCTTTTATTATGTTGAGGTAATTTCCTTCTATTCCTAGTTTGTTGAGTGTTATTATCATAGAAGGGTATTGAATTTTGTCAAATACTGTGCATGTTTTGAGATGATCATGTAATTTTTGTCCTTCACTCTATTAATGTGGTATATCACAATGGTTGATTTTTACCTGTTGAACCATCCTTGCATCTCAGGGGTATGTTCCATTAGGTCATGGTATATGATCCTTTTAATATGCTGTTGAAATTGGTTTTTCAATATTTTGTTGAGGATTTTTGCCTCTATATTCATTAGGGATATTGAGCTGCAGTTTTCTTTTATTGCAGTATCTTTTTCTAGGTTTGGTAAGAAGATGATGCTGGCATTGTGAGGTGAGTTTAGAAGGGTTGCCTCCTCTTCAGGTTTTTGGAGGAGTTGGAGAAGGACTGAATAATTGGCAGAATTCACCAGTGAAGCCCTCTGGTCCTAGGCTTTTCATTATTGGGAGATTTTTGATAATTAATTCAATCTCAATAATGGTTATTGGTCTGCTCAACTTTTCTATTTTTTTCAATATTCAGTCTTGGTAGATTATATGTTTTAAGGAATTTATCCATTTCTTCTAGATTATCCAGTTTGCTGGTCTATAATTGTTGATGGTAGTCTCTTATAATCATTGTAATTTTTGTGGCAAAAGTTGTAATATCCCCTCTTTCATTTCTGATTTTAAGTATTCATATCTTCTCTTTTTAAAATTAATGTAGCTAAAGTTTTGTTCTTTGTTGATCTTAAAAAAACCAACTTAATTTTGTTGATTTTTTTCTATTCTCTATTTCATTTATTTCTGTTCTTATCTTAATTGTATCCTTCTTTCTGCTCACTTTGGCCTTATTTCCATCTATTTTTGAATTTCCTAAAATGTAAATTTAGGTTGTTAATTTGAGTTTTTTTTATTTTTAATGTGGGCATTTATCACTATAAATTTCCCTCTTGGTACTGCTTTTTCTGCCTCCCCTTAGTTTTGGTATGTTGCAATTTCATTTCCATTTGTCTTAGATTATTTCTAATCTCTCTTTAGATTTCTTTTTTGAGCCATTGGTTGCTCAAAAGTGCGTTGTTTTATGTCCATCTATTTGTATTTTTTCTAATTTTCCTTCTGCCATTAATTCTAGTTTCATTTCATTGTGGTCAGAAAAGATACCTGATATAATTTCAATCTTTTAAAATTTGTTAAGACTTGCTTTTTGAGCTCTCGTTTCATTTCATTGTGGTCAGAAAAGACATCTGATATAACTTCAATCTTTTAAAATTTGTTAAGACTTGATTTTTGAGCTCAGTTATGATCTATCTTGAATAATGTTATGTGTACACTTGGGAAGAATGAGTATTTTGCTGCTATTGTGTAAAATGTTCTGTATAATTCTGTTAGGTCCCTTTGGTCTATAGTATTGATTTCTTTGATCTTTGATCCCTTATTGATCTTCTGTCTAGATATTCTATCTTCTATTGAAGATGAAGTATTGAAATCCTTATTATTAAGTATCATCGTCCATTTCTATATTCAGTTCAGCCAATGTTTGTTTCATGTATTTTGGTGTCTGATTTTGTATGCATATATAATTGTTATATCTTAAAGAATTGATCCTTTTATTATATAATGTCCTCCTTTGTCTCTTTTGACATTTTTTGAATTAAAATTTATTTTGTTTTATATAAGTAAAGCCACCCTTACTCTTTTTGTTGCCATTTGCGTAGAATATCTATATCCGTTCTTTCACTTTCAGCCTATGTGTGTCCTTAAATTAATTAATTAACTAATTTTTTTTGAGACTGCATCTTGCTCTGTCACTGAGGCTGGAGTGCAGTGGCGCAATCTCAGCTCACTGCAACCTCTGCCTCCTGGGTTCAAGCAATTCTCCTGTCTCAGCCTCCCAAGTAGCTGGGATTACAGGTGCAAGCCACCACACCCAACTAATTTTTTATATTTTTGGTAGAGACGGGGTTTCACCATGTTGGCCAGGCTTGTCTCAAACTTCTGACCTCAAGAGATCCTCCTGCCTTGGCCTCCAAAACTGCTGATATTATAGGCATAAGCCACTGTGCCTGGCTTTATGTGTCCCTAAATTTAAAGTGAGTCTCTTGTAGATAGCATATAGTTGGATTTTTAAAAAAATCTATGTTGTCTCTATGCCTTTTAATAAGAAACTTAATCCATTTATACTTAAAGTAATTATTGATAGAGAAAGACTTACTAGTGCCACTTTGTTAATTGTTTTTCTGTTCATCTTATAAGGTTTTTTGTTCTTCTTTTTCTCTATTACTGTCTTTCTTCATGTTTCACTAATTTTTTTGGTACTGACATGCTTTTATACTTTTTTCATATCCTTTGTGCATCTTCTATAGGTATTATCTTTGTTTTTACCATGGGGATTATGTAAAATTTCTTATATTTATAACAATCCATTTTAAGATAACAGGAACTTAACTTTAATTGCATGCAAGTATTTTACACTTTTACTTCTCACACACACACTTTATTACTGATGTCACAAATTACATCTTTTTTATGTTATGTAACCACTAATGTATTTTTGAGTTGCATATTTCTTTTTTAAATTTTTATTATTATTATTTTTTTGAGATGGAGTCTCACTCTGTCGCCCAGGCTGGAGTGCAGTGGTGCGATCTCAGCTCACTGCAAGCTCTGCCTCCTGGGTTCACGCCATTCTCCTGCCTCAGCCTCCTGAGCAGCTGGGACTACAGGCGCCTGCCACCACACCTGGCTAATATTTTTGTGTTTTTAGTAGAGACGGGGTTTCACCGTGTTAGCCAGGATGGTCTCGATCTCCTGACCTCGTGATCCACCTGCCTTGGCCTCCCAAAGTGCTGGGATTACAGGCATAAGCCACTGAGCCAGCCTATTTTTTGTTTTTTGACTTCTATATTATAACTAAAAAGGATTTACTTGCCACCATTACAGTATAACAATACTCTGTATTTGTCTATATATTTACCTTTATCAGAAAACTTTATATTTTCAATTTTTTGTGTTGCTATTTAGTATCCTTTTGTTTCAACTTGAAAGTTCTCCCTTTAGTATTTCCTATAAGGCAGGTCTACTGCAGTTGAACTCCATTGCTTTTGTTTATCTGGCAGTCTTTATTTCTGCTTGATTTTCAAAAGATAGTTTGGATGACTTTAGTATTCTTGATTGACAGTATTTTTTTTCTCTTAATGATTTGAATATGTCATCCCATTTCTTTCTACCCTGAAACATTTCTGCAGAGAAATCTACTCATCATCTTATGGAGGAGAATGAGGAGAGTTTCCCTTGTATGTGATAAGTTGCTTTTTTCTCTTGCTGTTTTGAAAAGTATCTCTGTCTTTGACTTTTCACAAAATAATCATTGTGATCATTTGTAATAATAATGTTCCTGTCTGTGAATTCTCTGAGTTAGTTGCAGTAAGAGAATTTGTTTGGCTTCTCGAATCCTTCCTTAGATTTGAAAAGTTTTCATCCATTATTTTTTAAAAATCAACTTCCTTGTCCTTTCTTTTTCTCTTTTCTTTCTGAATATTTCATAATGCACATATTGGTTCTCTCAATGGTACCCCTTAAGTCCCTTAGGCCTTCATTCTTCCTTACCATTATTTTTCCCTTTTGTTCTTCTAGCTGGATAATTTCAAATGACCCATATTTGAGTTCATTGATTCTTTCTTCTGCTTGATCAAGTCTTCTTTGAACTACTCTAGTGAATTATTGTGTTCTTCAGCTCCAAAATATCTACTCGGTTCTCTTTTATATTCCTTTTTCTCTGTTGATAGTGTAATTTTGATCATGCATGGTTTTCTTGAACTAGTGGAACATATTTTCCCAGTCTTTATGGACTGGATTTGTAAAGGAAAAAAAAAACCCTCACCATTCAGTCTGGCTAGAGATTCTGGGGCCTCTAAACCTTTTTAGGGAGATCTAACTTCTCTAGTTCTGTGCATACAGTTGCTCAATTAAAGAGACACTGGTTTCTTTTTCAGTAGTTCGTGATCCTTCAATCCCTCTGGCATTTGTCTATGGCACTGCAGATTCTATGCTTCTACTGCAGGAAGCCTCACTGCTCACCCTTATTCTCAGTGGCCTCCAGGCATCCAAACTATGCCAGCTCCCTGTCAGCGTCCCAAGTCAGACAAAACAGGTATCAGTTCTTTGGACATCCCTCAAAAGACCTGGCATGTCAGATTCAGTCTCTACCCATCTCCCTGCTTTCTAAGGAGGAAGCCTTGAGTTATGCAATAATTAAACCCAACTGTGCTGGCCACAGTAAGCCTCTTCCATCACTTTTCCCCCTTCTTTGTTCTCAGTTTCTTCCAGGCATCCAAACATGCCAGTTCCATCAGCACTTCAAATGGAGCAAGACAGAAATTAATCCCTCAGGCAGCCCTTCAAAAAGCCAAACATTGGACACTCCTTCCACCCTTCTCTTTCCAAACTAAGCTGTCCTCTCCTGGTGCTGAGCTGTACTGCTTTGGGGTAGGAGCTGATGTGGGTAAAATGAAATTGCTCTTCTTACTTATTATTTTATTATGACTGTTCTTGGCTTTGTGTTTGCCTGAGGTACTGCCTCTTAACTGGATTCTGGAATTCTCATAAAAGTATTTTATTTAATATATATTTTTAAGTTGGTGTTTTGGTGAGAGAACAAGGGCTGAGGATTTATATTCCATCTTTCAGATGTCATCTCCCTTCAATCCTTTAATATGTAAGTTTAATGCATTTTATTTAATATGTCTACTGATATGTTTGCACTTATTTTTACTTGATTTTTAATTTAAATTTCTTTGCTATTAATTTTCTATTTTATTCCTTTCTCTTTCTACCTTCAGTAGAATTGAATAGTTCTGCTATATTAATTTTATTAGTTTGGAAGCTTTATAATTTTTTTCATTCTTTTAATTATTATACCTATTTTAAAAAATACATAAATACCTAAGTAGGTTTTTCTTAATAACAGGCTAAAGTTATTTATTATTTTATTCACCTAAGCATGACAGAGACCTTAACACATTTTAGTTTTCCACAGAGCATCTCATTAACACTCAATCTTGTCAACATTGCCTAGACATTTTCATGTTTTTTTCTATTGATACAAAAGCTCTACTTGTTTTACATTTACTGATAATTTTAATAAAGTTCTGTGTTCGTTATTATTTTTCTCACCTCTTCCCTTTGAAGTCATGTAATTTTTTCCTAAGTAAATAATTCTATTAATACTAGTTCCTTCAGCAAAAATATGTAAGTGATTATTTTTCTGAATGTAATAATGTTTATTTCTTCCTCATTTTGATGGTAATCAACTTTATATTGAATTCCAGGTTGACAATAATTTTTCCTAGGCACTTCAGAGATATTACTGTATTATCTACTGGCATCTATTCTTGCTGTTGAGATTTTTGTTTTAATACCATTGTAAATAATACATATTTTCTAAACGTTTTAAGATTTTTTTCCCTTGATCTTTCATAATGCAGCATCATTGAAATGTGACTAAGGATGCTTTTATTTTTGTTCATCCTACTCAGGACTTGGTAAGTCTTACAATTTTATTTTTTTTAATTCTGGAAAGTTTTAGCTGTTATTTCTTTTTTTTTTTTTTTTTTGGTTTTTTTTTATTATTATTATACTTTAAGTTTTAGGTGTTATTTCTTTAAATATTATTCTTTTACAAATTTCAAAATTTCATTCCGGAATTAATATTGGAGCTCCTCTATGTGCTTTCAGAACTGCTTTTTCAACTTTTACCTCTATTTTTCTGTGTTACAATCCAGATAAGTTTTTTAGCATAAAATTCCAATGTCTTTTTAAAATTGTATCTAATGTAAAGTTGTAGTGTCTATTGTGACGTTAAAAACTTAATAACCATCTATATCAATTCCAAATTCTCTAATTAATTTTTTTATCCACTCCTTTTTGCTGCACGAACACCTATTTTAGTGTTATAATTTTTTGTTTATTAAAATGAAAGTTATAACTATATCTCTGAGCACACTCAAGTCAACATTTTTACTTCAAATTATTTTTCAGATTGTGACATAAAGTTAAATTTACTTAAGGTCAACTTATGATAGTAGGCTATTGTGAATGAAATTTTTGTTTGCTTGTTTTTTCTCTTTCTCTGCTCACATTTCTTTTAGCAGTGGTTTTTGAAGTTTTCTGACCAGGCTCCTATGCTCTTAGTACAGAAACAACACTTAAGGATTTCTGTTTTAGTATAATGTAAAAGACGGTATATATACAATCATCATTTCTAGTGAACTATTTTGTTCAATTTCTGGTCAGGAGACACTCTTTGTTCCCTCATCTCTAGGCCCAGCTTGCTACGACAGAATCCAAATGGAATTTAGCAATAGTTACTAATTTTAAAAAGTGAGTCTGACTCTTGTTCTTTATCTACTGGGAAATAATTTTCAGCCTTCTTTGAGCCATAGGTGCCAAACTCTGACTGCTTTTACATACTTCTAGGTCTGCAGCCCACAAATCTTGTAGCTTTATCATTATTATTTTTTTCTTTTTCTGATCTTTAGAGATGCATACCTCAGTGCTCTTATGTCTAATCTTATAGTTTATTGCTTAATCTTATGAGTAGACTAGAAATGTGCCTTAAAACATAAACTCATTGGACCTTTTGAAGTGATGTTCCTGTCTATCATTTTGTGTATGCTTTTTGCAAATCCCATTGATCTACCCAGTGTAAGTTACCTCATTTCATTTCACTTCACTTCACTTCACTTCTTTATTTTTGAGACAGTCTCACTCTGTCACCCAGGCTGGAGTGCAGTGGCGTGATCTCGGCTCACTGCCAGCTCCGCCTCCCGGGTTCACGTCATTCTTCTGCCTCAGCCTCCCCAGTAGCTGGGATTACAGGTGCCCGCCACCACACCAGGCTAATTTTTTGTTTTTTAGTAGAGACGGAGTTTCACCATGTTAGCCAGGGTGGTCTCGATCTCCTGATCTCGTGATCTGCCCACCTCAGCCTCCCAAAGTGCTGGGATTACAGGCGTGAGCCACTGCGCCCGGCCAACTTCACTTCACTTCTAAACAGTTGGGCAATGCTGGTAACAATGGGTGTCCATTTTAAGCTTATGACTTTTCTGTTTTTCAGAACAGAATTTTGTTTCATCTTCCTGACCCTCCCAAGCCTCTAAATTGCAAGGCTAAACACATTTCCAGAACCAGAAATACTTTAGTATACAGGTAAACTTAATCAATAATCTAGAATAAGACTGAGTTTTACTGAAGTAAGAACACTTTCATAGCTCTTAGTTTTTAATAAAATCTCTGCAAAAGCAATTTTATAAAAATTATAACTACTATTTATTGAGTACTCACATGACTTTTATGCAAAATTCATGTGCATGTAATTTAATAGTTACAACAAAGCTTTCATAGACACTTACTTAAACACTGGAAGAACTGTATCATATCCTTAGCTTAAGCTATTTGCCAAAGAAAATTCAGGAAGTTAGTAGCTGAACTGGAATTAAAACCCAAGTTTGTATGATTTCTCAGCCTACAATTTTAGCTATATTACTACCACACATTGGCCTAATGTTGTATAATTTGGAACTCTTTTGGTTATGATAAAAAACACTGTACAAACTAAAAGAAGAAAAATTGTTGACTCATGTAACTGGAAAAACTCGGGGTAAAACGGGCTTCAGAAATGGCTCTATATACACTCAAAAATTAGCAGGATGTGGTTTCTCCCTGCTCCTGGTTGAGCTCTCCTCCATGTGCTGGCTTTAATCTCTGGATCTGTAGTAGTAGAATTGCTACAGCAGTGATAGCCTCACATTCTCTCAACTTTAGGTCCAAAGAGAAAGACAAAGATTCCGTTCCCAGTAGCTCTTAACACTTACCATTATAATCACCCTGATTGGTGCAACTTGAGTCTTACACCCATTTGTTTACAAATCACTGAGGCCAGGATAACTGTGATGATTAACCTAAGCCTAGGTAATGTATTCTATCTGTGTATACACTGGATGGAATCCAACCCAAAGGAGTGGATTACTACACTCAAATTGTTAACATTTACCAAAAAGCAGTTGGTGGCTGCTAGAAGACCAATATATAAGACACATCCACCTGAGTGGTGACTAATAGTTGAGATTTTACTATTAAAACAGATTATCCGTTAGCATCAAATGTCTCCTACTTCCTGAAGAAGAAACAAGATTTGTAAAATATACATATGAACTGGGAGAAATAATTGGAATTCAAAATATTCTTGGGATGACGTTGCTCTGGCGGCACAGTATAAGGCAGTATTACTAATCTAAATTGATGCCTGCCTTTTATTCACGTGAAAGAAGAGATGTGGATGTGCAGCAGTTGAGAAGGAGGTGTGAGGGATGCTTAGCTTGATTGAGAAAGGTTAATTACATGTGAAATGAGGCTGGGATTCAGAGGATGTTTGCTCTAGATTTTGTGTAATGTTATATTAACACTGGGATTATCTTTATTCTATTAACAAAATAAACTCATTTTGTTTGGTTTCATTTTACAGTTGCTTTCATCCCACTGAACATTTATACTATTATTTAATTTTCCTAAACATTTGTGGATAGTAAAATACCTATAGAATTAAGCAACTGCAGGATATTAAAGACATCCAATTCTTACAGAGATTTGATCTGCTAATTAGCCATGCCAATTTTATGGATCATTGCATCTCACTTAAAATGTATTGTTATACGTTTATAATCTTTCCATAATGAGCTTTTATTAAGTGCACGGGGCCAACTTCTGTGTGATGTACAGGAAAATCCTCTTTCCCTTACCTAAATAATACATTTGCAGACCGAGTAAATCATAGTAACATTCCATTGAAAATGGTCCTCTTGGCATTATTAAATGGCTTATTTGGGACTGAGATAAAAATTACAAATACCTAAGGATGGAAGAGCCAGAGCAGTATCCAAAGAGGCTCAAAGAGATAACCTCAGAGAGGTAACAAAAGAGACAGGTGGAGAAGAGGAAAGTCATCATCTAAGAAATTGAGAGGCAATATAAATTTATGGAGAAAACAAATGGGAGTCAAATTTTCTTTTATTATCACGACGATGTTATCTAGTCTTTTGCATTTCAGCTTTTCAGTTACTTAAATATGATACACTAAAATATTCTAGTTTCTCAACAGGGTTATTAATTTTCAGAATTAATTACTGACTTTTGAAATATATTTTAAAAACTTGAAGTTTGCTGTTCCCTGAAAGGAATGGTCAGGTTGAAATGCTCCTGACAATGTTAAAATTTACCTGAGCACTGTGCTCCTGGAGAACAGTGACGTATAAGTCAGGGTTCTCCAGAGAGACAGAACCTTTATATATACATAAAGGAATTTATTAGGGAGAATTAGCTCACAAGATGAAGCTCCACGATAGGCCATCTGCAAATTTGGGAAAGAAAGAAACTGTTAGTCACTCAATTTAAGTCCGAAAGCCTCAAAACCAGGGAAGCTGACAGTGCAGCCCTCAGTCTGAGGTCAAAGGCCCTTGAGCCCCAACAAGGTTGCTGGTTTAAGTCCCAGAGACTAAAGGCTGAAGAACCTGGAGTTCGATGTCCAAGGGAGGAGGAGGAGGAGGAGGAAGGAGGGAGGGAGGGAGGAGGGGGAGGGGGGAGGGGGGAAGAGAAGGAAGGGGAGGAGGGAGCAGAGAGCAGATTCAGCAAACAGGCTACTTATCCCTTTTCTGCCTGCTTTGTTCTAGCTATACTGGCAGCCAATTGGATGGTGACCACCCATGATGAGCGTGGGTCTTTCTCTCCCAGCTCACTAATTCAAATGTCAGTCTCCTCTGGCAGCACCCTCACAGACACACCCCGAAACAATGCTTCATCGGCCATCTAGGCATCCCCCTCAATCCAGTCAAGTTGACACCTAATATGAACCACCATAAGTGGTGATTAAGAAATTACCCCTAACATTTTGTGTCCTAAGAAACAGCTTTCTGCAAAGAACTACCCTTTCTTATGTGATTAAGAGGAAACTTATGAGTGACCCCTTGTTTACCTATGCCAAGGCCAGACTCAGACCCTCCAAAATCTTATTATTTGTCTTATAAATAATTAGCTAATATTTTAATATCACCTAGGTATTAAGCCTCACATGCACTAGCTATTTATCCTGATGCTCTCCCTCCCTCTGTCCCCCTGACAGGCCCCAGTGTGTGTTGTTCTCCTCCCTGTGTCCCTGTGTTCTAATTGTTCAGCTCGCATTTATAAGTAAGAACATGCAGTGTTTGGTTTTCTATTTCTGCATTAGTTTGCTGAGGATAATGGCTTTCAGCTCCAATCATGTCCCTGCAAAGGACATGATCTCATTATTTTTATGGCTGCATAGTATTCCATGGTGTATATGTACCACACTTTCTTTATCCAGTATATTACTGAGGGGCATTTGGGTTGAATCCATGTCTTTGGAATTGTGAATAGTGCTGCAGTGAACATACATGTGCATGTATCTTTCTGGTAGAATGATTTATATTTCTTTGGGTATGTACGCAGTAATGGGTGTGCTGGGTCAGATGGTATTTCTGGTTCTAGATCTTTGAGGAATCGCCACACTGTCTTCCACAATGGTTGAACTAATCTACATTCCCATCAACAGTGTAAAAGCGTTCCTATTTCTCCACAGCCTCTCCAGCATCTGTTGTTTCCTGACTTTTTAATGATCACCATTCTAACTGGCATGAGATGATATCTCTTGTGGTTTTGATTTGCATTTCTCTGATGACCAGTGATGATGAATATTTTTTCATGTGTCTGTTGGCTGCAAAAATGTCTTCTTTTGAGAAGTATCTGTTCATATCCTTTGCCCACTTCTTGATGGGGTTGTTTTTTTCTTGTAAATTTGTTTGAGTTCTTCATAGATTCTGGATATTAGCCCTTTGCCAGATGGGTAGATTGCAAAAATTTTCTCCCATTCTGCAGGTTGCCTGTTCACTCTGATGGTAGTTTCTTTTGCTGTGCAGAAGCTCTTTAGTTTAATTAGATCCCATTTGTCTGTTTTGGCTTTTGTTGCTATTGATTTTGGTGTTTTAGTCATGAAGTCTTTGCTTATGCCTCTGTCCTGAATGGTATTGCCTAGGTTTTCTTATATGATTTTTATGGTTAAAAGACTTGACATAAGTAGCATGGACTAAATATTTTAGGGAGAGGTAACAACCTGGAAGTTCTTGCACTTGGCTTGTTACATAGAAGCATATTGATTGGCTTATATATTGTTTCAAAATTGAATACTTGCCAACATTTATTTCACAGATTTCAGAAGAACATTCCTATTTTTGGATCTCTTAAGGCATCATATGATAAAGTAACCTTCAGCCCATGTTCTGTCCTTGCCCCAAATGACAGGAGTAGAGCCATACTTGGACCTTTGGGTGGCGCCTGTATTCCCACGTTCACCAGCCCAGGCCTACTTCACTCATTTGTGTGACTGCCTGCCCATGTGGCCATTTGAGTGTGTTACCTGCCATGGTGTATTCTAATCAAAATAGACTCCTATTACTGATGAATACATACTGCTTCACACACATACACACTACTGAAATGGCCAAAGTAAACTGTTTTACTGGAATGTCCTTCTTTTATGAGCTCTTTCAGGTCAGGAGCTAATTACCCTTTACCCTTTGTCCTTTACATTCACTCTGGTGAAAACCACACTCCCAAGCTGCTTTATGGCTTCTAATCTAATTGAAGGCAACACTAGGGGCATCCTGCATGGGATTAATCTCTCAAGCAGGTCTCACCATGAATAACCCTTCCATGAACTGACAGCCTTCCTCTCATGGGTTCTGTTCAAGCCATTTTCCTGGGAGCCACGTTGCCTGCTTCTCTGCAAAATAAAGGGACCATATTAATAATTCGAATCTTAGCCCAATCTGTCATAATTGGGAGAAAGTCTCACCCTTCATAACCTTATAAACCACTGAGAAAATCAGCATCTATCTGATTTACAATTTATTTCTTAGTATAATAATATTGAAACTTGGAGTAATAATCAAGGTATTATTAATAATTAGCTATAAAAAAGTTAAAATACAATTAATGCTTTTTTAATTGGAAGAATCACAGAACATTTTTTAAGAGCATTACCTTTGAAGAGAGGAATAGGGAAGGAAGGAGGGATGATAACTGGAGGAGACTGCTTACACTTTATAACATTAGAATTCTTACTTCCTGTATCTATAACATAAAAATTCATTAATACAGAAATATTTGGATGAGAAGATTTAGGGTACTTTAAAAATTTTTTAAAGAAACAATGTAAAGTAAGATACAATAAGTTATATAATAATGTATATAATTTTATTTGTGTAACAAAAACTTTACCTTCTTGTGTACATATGCACATGTAAAAGCATTGAAAATGGAAAGAATGACACAAAATTAAGATTATCAGTGAAAGGGGAGACATGAAACAGAAAACAAAAAGAGAACATCACATTCACTTTCAGTACTTTCATACTGCTTTGTTTCTGAATTTCCTATATTACTCGTGTAATTTTTAAAAGTAATTAAAAATTAGATGCAAGTCATAACCTTTGACCCAATAATTCCATTACTGAAAATATTCTTTAATTATTCTCACTCTAGCTGACCAAAAAAAAGTATTATGCATATAAATACCTCAGGAAAATATTTTAGTTTTGAAAAATTAAAAATAATTTAAATATATAATTATAAAACACCTGTTAATTATAACAAATCCACAAAATGCAACGTTGCTTAGTCGTTAAAAATCCTGATGACCAAGAATATGTAATGTCGTGGAAACATTTGTGCTTTAGCAAGTGAAAAAAAGTGGAGTGCAAAATTAAATATTCGACTTGGTAATAAAATGAGACAATTACAAAAATACTAGAGGATACATCAAATGCTAATGTGATTGTGTTTCACAAAGCATGGTTTGAAATAAGAACTTTTGATAACTTCCAAAGTCATCTGGTCCACTGCGCATCCTGTAACAAGAACATGAAATATCCTGGGGCCAAAAGATACAAAACGGTTTGTTTAGTATCTAGAGAATTAGACTTTTATCTATTGCAACCAACTTTAAATTTATGTCCAAATATGCTTGTGATATCTGATGTTCAACTTAATATGTAAGTTTTATGAGCTTTTAATACGTAAGTTGAACATCAGAAACAAGTGGAATTTTGAACAGCCACAAAATTTCTGTACACATATTTCAGTATGAATTTATATATAAAGAAAGAGTAAAGCCTCCTGTGCAGGCAAAGAGCAAGTAGAAATTCATCTCACCCCTAGGAATTCTATTTGGTAATGGCAAAATATGCTTTCTCTATAATCACAGGTAAATTCATTGCCAAACTCCTGTCAAATGACTTTTGTTGTATTGGAATGAGCCTATTACTGCTCTGTTTTGCTTTCCTCTTAAATGTGTTTCCATTTTAGTGTTCTTCTTTCTTCCGCCTTTGTTATTTTTCTGTTAACAATGGTGAGAAAGGAGCACCTTTTAGTCATTAGTAATATTCCAGAAAATTTAAGCCAGATTTTTATTTTCAAGGATTTATAGTCACATTCCTGCTATAGAAAGAGTCCAGTTCTAAGTTTTCTGATTTGTCCACTCATAATGTGAAGCTACATAGAGAGCTGCGAGCCTGAAAAAACTTCTCATGAACTCAAAAATCTCATCTGATCACCCGAGGCTTACCAGTCTCTTCTCCTATGAGTTCTTGCCTCTCCCATATGAAACCCCTATACTCTTGCTCTATTTTAATGTTTGATTAATGATGAAGTGGGATCTGAATGACAATCCAGAGAATGTTCCATAAGCAATTGACTCTTCCGTATCCTTGATCTTCTTCTCTTACCCTGCAGTCTGTCCTCAGGTAAAACCCAGAACTTGCTGCCAGGCACTTTTCTGCAAAGTTTAGCTATTGTTAGTATGTATTTGCTGCAAGTATTCCTTTTTCTTTTCTACATAGTTATGTATTACTTTGAATTTTTTGCAATATAAGCTAAGTTTTAGGTCACAATTTGAATTAGAAGGGTTCCAGACCTTTACCAGGAGAATAGATTTAACCTCTCAATATCTCTCTTTGTGGGCCTGTGAGGAAGCCCTATAAACTACCAAATGACTAAAAATTGAATAATTCTTATTTTTGCAGACATAATTAGATTTCAGTTTATACCTAGGTAATTAAATCACATTCTGATTTTAGAAATATAATTTTATTTTTTTCATCAAAATAAGCAGTATAATTGGTACCTTTTTAATAGTCCTCATACTATGTAATATATTTCACGACCACTTTACTTTTCTCAATTGTCATTTTTATTCCATTTTTAGGTTCATTAAACCATGCATACATGCAAAAAATTATAGAGTCTCACTCTGGAGGCACACAGATGATAAAATAAATTAAATGAATCCTTTGCTACTTAACTTCTACTGCTGATACTTAACAATTGTTGTTTAGAAATAAATTAAACATATTTTTAAATGCCATCTGGTTTGTCACCTTAAAAATCTACATCTTCTTGATATCTGAAAATAAGTGTTAAAATATAAAGCAACTCCTTGAAAGTCAAATCATGTTGCTAACTAAAGAAATATCAAGTCAAATATTTGATTCCCAATGTAAGGAACAGTAGAAACTCACTGAGATGTTCAGAGCAATTTAAGTGTGTTGAAGGTGTTGATTGCCTCTTCAGAAAACAATCATTGCCTAAAAGACCTGGGAAAAATACCCAGTAGTTTTGGAAAACACACATTTTCCCATGCATCATGAATAAAAGAGAAGTTCCTAGGAAAAATGGAAGAAAGTATCATTTTATTGCACATGCAGCTTAAAGTGAAATGGAATGGTGAGTGGCTGTTTATGCTGAGACCCTTTGCCAGAGTTTGATTCTGTCCCACAGTGAAGGCTATGTTCCACAGCAAAACAAACTCTCAGTGTACAGTAGGTCAAGAAAAAATAATCCAGTCTCATAGGTTTTTCTTCGTTTTATAGAAAAATACAGTCCCATCTCAACAAATGAGCTGTGTTAATACATAAGAATAAGAAGGTATGTATATTAGTGCATACAGTATTCAATACACTGAAAATTAAAGGACTATCCTGATTTTATTAAGTGATAGGACAGCTTAACACTGACAATTTGATATGGAGAAAAGGGTATAGAGGTACAGGTGTTCTCTATTAACCTAATGAGTCTTTGCTTTCATCACTTTCTGCATGGTTGACATTTGCATTTTAAGAGAAGGAAAAGAATCAAACCAGACTCTTCAGTAGATGATTTACATATTAGTATAAATTAGAGAAAGAGACTTCATGTGGAGGCAAAAAATGAGTGGCCAGGGAATTAAGACTCCCTCCTCTAAAGGCACATTAGTGTGTACCACAAGTGGCTGGTTGGCTTGTTGTGCACATATCTTTATATCAAGGTCAGATGAAAGTGTTTTTTTGAGGGCCAGGGCGGTGGCTCATGCCTGTAATCCCAACTCTTTGGGAGGGCGAGGTGGACGGATCACTTGAGGTCAGGAGTTCGAGACCAGCCTGACCAACATGTTAAAACCCCATCCTACTATTCATAAAAATACAAAAATCAGTCCGACCTGGTGGCACATGCCTGTAGTCCTAGCTACTCACAAGGCTGAGGCAGGACAATCACTTGAACCAAGGAGGCAGAGGTTGCAGTGAGCAGACATCGCACCACTGCACTCCAGCCTGGGCAACAGAGCAAGCCTTCATCTAAAAAAAAAAAAAAAAAAAAATTTTTTTGTGAAATACAATGAAAAAATATAAGTGGAAAATCACCTACGAGATCTTTTAAGCCTCTAGGGCAGTATTAAGACACAATGTTAATGTTTTGTTTTGTTCAAAACCATGCACTATTTATAAGATAATAATAATAAAACCAATACAAGGTTTATGTTACTGAATTTACTTTTTTGTAAAGAAAAGTGTTATCTAATGCCTTATTCAGAAGTCTTTTTACATGCAAAGATGGAATAGAGGCTTTTTCTTTCAGTAAGAAATCATTAATATATTCAAGGTTTAACTTTCCTTTTACAAGTGTTTCTGAGTGTACCATATGGCACCAGTTAGTTTTGAAGGTTTTCATTTGCTTTTTAAAAATCTGAGTGAGGTTTCCTTTCATAAGCTCATACATACTGGTTATTTTCTAATAAGCATAAAACTTCTATATAACACCAAATGCATGATTTAACAGGAAGGAATAAAAAATACATGGCAATATAACAATTGGCTCATTTAGTTAGGAGCTCCTTTGAAGCTTAATAGTAAAGGATAAGCAGTCATTAGCTTATTAGCTCAAGTTGGACTCAGTACTAATTTTTTTTTTAAATAAGTGCTGGAATACATATCTTGACAAATTGTAAAATGCCTATCCCCTTTCCAGTGCCCCCTCCCTAGTTCTTTATTCACAAAGAGGAGTGAGCTATTTCCTGCCAACTGAGTCAGTTGGAATGGAAACGTTAATGTATTTGAGCAGATGTGTGTCAACATCACTTTGTAAAAAGGTTGCCTGTGCCCTTCATTGGCACACATCATCTCAAAATAAAAGACACTAAAATTATGTACTTCTGTTAGAACTCTCCTATGAAGGCCGGGCAAGGTGGCTCACGCCTGTAATCCCAGCACTTTGGGAGGCTGAGGCAGGTGGATCACAAGGTCAGGAAATCGAGACCATCCTGGCTAACATGGTGAAACCCCGTCTTTACTAAAAACACAAAAAATTAGCCGGGCGTGGTGGCGGGCGCCTGTAGTCCCAGCTACTCAGGAGGTTGAAGCAGGAGAATGGCGTGAACCCGGGAGGCGGAGCTTGCGGTGAGCCGAGATCGCGCCACTGACTTCCAGCCTGGGGGCAGAGCAAGACTCCGTCAAAAAAAAAAAAAAAAAAAAAAAAAAGAAAACTCTCCTATGAAAACGAGGTTGAGGACTATAATATAGATGGTTTGAAGATTTACATGTACTTCCTGAAATTGTTCACTGGCAGGCCCTGCTGACTGTAAGGAAAGAAAGAGAGTTTCGACAATATCAGTAGATATCATCAGAATAAACTTTAGGGAATGTGAATGGGATCTGCGTTAACTAATAAGCCAGTCTTTTTTGAGCCTTATCATATTTTTCATAAAAGAACTAGTGTGATAACCTACTCTAGATAAAGGTGTTTAGATAAATTGTTTCCTGTTCAAGTTTGAGGGCCTATTTTTTTTTTCTACCAGATTTTCATTTTCATTTATGTTAATTTCTAAAAGGAATATTCTTATACTGGATAATTTGTCAGTTTTTGACCTACACTTTTTTCCCCAGTAAAGGCAGTAGACTAAGATTGTATCTAAATATAGTTTAAAGGGATAAATGGCATAAACTAGGTTCACCTGACTTTTATAATTTTATCTACCTGTATATTCAATAAATATTAATTGAGCACATATTTGCTATGCATCATTTGAAATTATATGACTGACATGGAGGCTGCAAGAAAAATACAGTACATTAAAAAGGGCAGTTATAATGACAGGAATTATGCTAGAGGTAGGTACACAAAGTTACAACAGCAAACAGCAGCTTACTCAAAAAGTAACTTTAGTGAACCTTTGAAAATGAGTAGAAGCTTTCTTGGTAGAAAAGAAAAGAAAGATGGGAGAAACTTGAAGGTGGTGAGAGAACATCATACAAAAAAGAAACAATTGGAGCTAATGTGGCTTGAATATCAGTTTGGTAGATTAACGTGGAAGTAAGTGAAGGGAAAGTTGCAGATTTTTGAAGGCATTATATATTGTCTTGGTCTTTATCCAAGCAGCAGAAAAGCATTAGAGGATTTTAATCATAGGAGTAACACAATTAGATAGCAGCCATGTAGAGGGCAGGTTAGCAAGAATGAGACAAGCTACAGGAAGCCACTGCTGTAGTTCACATAAAAAAATAAAGGGAACTTGAGAAAACCAATGACAGTGGAGAAAGGTAGAGAAGATGTGTAAAAGGAAGAAAGGAGAGAATGTGGTGACAAGGTGTCAAGTAGAGAGGGAGTTTTCTGGGATGTCTTCCATTCTGAGCAGGTGGTAATACTAATCTCCAAATTGGTGAATATGGGAAAAGGAGCAGATTTAGGAGTTTATTACAGGCAGGAGAGGGGAGTGTGTAGACAATGATTTTACACATTAAGTATAAGATGCCTCTAAAACGTACAGAACAGATATTCAGTAGGCGTTTGTGTAGATGTGTCTTCAAGAAAGAAGTCAGAGATGTGGGAGGATCTTTAGCATATAAATAGTAATAGTTAGGATTCAGTAAAAGATTTAGAGCAAACCTCATAAGAAGAGTGTGTAGAGTGAGAAGAAGGGAGTGCCAAGGGCATGCTGCTTGGAAAACCAATATTTAAAGGGAAATTAAACTAAGTGGTCAAGGAGCAAGAAAGATAAAGGCAAAGGAGGTAGCACAGACATATGGAAAGAGTGGCATTATGGAAGTTAAAATTGTGAAAAAATCCAAGACAGAAAGAGTGATTAATTGTATTAAATATCTAGACTGAAGTCTAACAACATAAAGCTCATGTTGAGTATGTCATTGGTGACTTTGGAGAGATGGGTTTCAGCAGAGCAGGAGTAGCAGAAATCAGACTATGGTGCACAAAAGAATGAACAGGGAGTTTCAAAATGTTGGAAGATAAAAATAATATAGATTTCTAAAAATAAAGTTAATGTATTAAATAATAAATTATGACTACAGAATTTTCCCACACTTTCTGGAAAAAACTATGAGATAAATGAGAGAGGGAGCAGATATTCCCTAAGCTTTCTTATAAGAGAAGTTCTTTCCTTTAAATTTACTAAAACATTTATCTGAAAATAAGAAGCAGACAATTTTGTTAAGACCAATGAAACAAAGGCCTTTTCTGCATCTATTGAGATAATCATGTGGTTTTTGTCTTTGGTTCTGTTTATATGCTGGATTACATTTATTGATTTGCGTATATTGAACCAGCCTTGCATCCCAAGGATGAAGCCCACCTGATCATGGTGGATAAGCTTTTTGATGTGCTGCTGGATTCGGTTTGCCAGTATTTAATTGAGGATTTTTGCATCAATGTTCATCAAGGATATTGGTCTAAAATTCTCTTTTTTGGTTGTGTCTCTGCCAGGCTTTGGTATCAGGATGCTGCTGGCCTCATAAAATGAGTTAGGGAGGATTCCCTCTTTTTCTATTGATTGGAATAGTTTCAGAAGGAATGGTACTAGTTCCTCCTTGTACCTCTGGTAGAATTCGGCTGTGAATCCATCTGGTCCTGGACTCTTTTTGGTTGGTAAGCTATTGATTATTGCCACAATTACAGCTCCTGTTGTTGGTCTATTCAGAGATTCAACTTCTTCCTGGTTTAGTCTTGGGAGAGTGTATGTGTCGAGGAATTTATCCATTTCTTCTAGATTTTCTAGTTTATTTGTGTAGAGGTGTTTGTAGTATTCTCTGATGGTAGTTTGTATTTCTGTGGGATTGGTGGTGATATCCCCTTTATCATTTTTTGTTGCGTCTATTTGATTCTTCTCTCTTTTTTTGTTTATTAGTCACGCTAGTGGTCTATCAATTTTGTTGATCCTTTCAAAAAAGCAGCTCCTGGATTCATTAATTTTTTGGAGGGTTTTTTGTGTCTCTATTTCCTTCAGTAGTGCTCTGATTTTAGTTATTTCTTGCCTTCTGCTAGCTTTTGAATGTGTTTGCTCTTGCTTTTCTAGTTCTTTTAATTGTGATGTTAGGGTGTCAATTTTGGATCTTTGACAAAATTCAACAACCCTTCATGCTAAAAACTCTCAATAAATTAGGTATTGATGGGACGTATCTCAAAATAATAAGAGCTATCTATGACAAACCCACAGCCAATATCATACTGTATGGGCAAAAACTGGAAGCATTCCCTTTGAAAACTGGCACAAGACAGGGATGCCCTCTCTCACCACTCCTATTCAACATAGTGTTGGAAGTTCTGGCCAGGGCAATTAGGCAGGAGAAGGAAATAAAGGGTATTCAATTAGGAAATGAGGAAGTCAAATTGTTCCTGTTTGCAGATGACATGATTGTATATCTAGAAAACCCCATTGTCTCAGCCCAAAATCTCCTTAAGCTGATAAGCAACTTCAGCAAAGTCTCAAGATACAACATCAATGTACAAAAATCACAAGCATTCTTATACACCAACAACAGACAAACAGAGCCAAATCATGAGTGAACTCCCATTCACAGTTGCTTCAAAGAGAATAAAATACCTAGGAATCCAACTTACAAGGGATGTGAAGGACCTCTTCAAGGAGAACTACAAACCACTGCTCAATGAAATAAAAGAGGATACAAAGAAATGGAAGAACATTCCATGCTCATGGGTAGGAAGAATCAATATCGTGAAAATGGCCATACTGCCCAAGGTAATTTATAGATTCAATGCCATCCCCATCAAGCTACCAATGACTTTCTTCACAGAATTGGAAAAAACTACTTTAAAGTTCATATGGAACCAAAAAA